>NC_081358.1:1507500-1742500 GCF_030684315.1 Stegostoma tigrinum | reverse complement strand
CACTGTGGAGGAGGTGAGGGAGGTGCTGGTGAGGTGGAGCTGTGGAACTGTGAAAGTAGCACTGCTTTTAGATGAGGTAATGGGGAGATAATATGCAGATGAGAAATGGGAGAGGATCAATGATACGTCCTGAGGAGACACCGGAGGTAACAGTGCAGAAACAGGAAGAGAATCCATTGATGGAGATTCTCGGTTATGATTAGAGAGGTAAGAATGGAACCAGGTGAGTGCAGTCAGACCTGACTGGTTAACAGTCAGTAGGCAGTGGAGCAGGATGGTCTGTTCAACCACGTCAAAGGCTGCCGACAGATTGAGAAAAATGAAGGATTATAATTTAATGTGGTCACAGTCACATAGGAGAGGCTCCAGGCCTGTGGCAGGGGTGGAACTGTGATAGAACAAGTTCAGATGTAGAGTTCCAGGAAAAATAGGCCTGCATCTGGAAGGCAACAACACATTGACAAACACATATTTTTTGTTACACTTTAATTACTTTGATCCAAAGAAACATTCATTTCCAAACCAAATGTCACCTTTACAACTGCGATCCAGGTGTAAAGTTACCCAGAAAACAACTGTCTCAGAAGTTACAGATAAGTCAAAATTTCAAACAAATGTTTGTTCTTCTCGAGGTAGAATATTGGTTTGATCTAATGTGATCTCTGGTGATTAGAGTCATATTTCAGTTCCACATGCAAATACTTACAATTGCTATGAAATATGCTGGCAAATCCCAGATCTAGTTCACTGCACCTTCCTAACAAATTACGTTCCTTCCCCTCTCGGTTTCACTAAAACAATTCAATGGAAGTTGGTTTGGAAAAGTCTTGTACCATTAGACTTTAATAATGATACCAAACAATCCTGTACAACAATACAGTTATGATCCTAGCTGATGGTATTACTAGCCAAATCAGATCCCAGCCTGAAATCTGACTTGATAGATCATATTTCCTTTTTCAAAATTTAGCAAGTAAAATTCACCGAAACACAAGTAGAAGGGTCTAGACCCGAAACATCAGCTTTTGTGCTCCTCAGACACTGCTTGGCCTGCTGTATTCATCCAGCTCAACACTTTGTTATCTCAGATTCTCCAGCACCTGCAGTTCCCATTATCTGTATGTAATGCTGTAGGTCTGGTTAAAATAATAAAACAGAAATTTATTAGGCAGAAGAAAAGACAAAATAGAATAAAAAGCAAGCTACCATCACATAACACAGTACTAAAATACTTCCAAAACACAGTTAAAATACAATATTCAATCTAACCCAACATACACCTGGCTACTGTACTCAAACACCAGAGAGAACGTCCTTCTCTATCCCATTGATAGGCTTGACTTAACTGTTGCTTTCAACTCCCAGTCTTGAGAATTTGATAGCCTCTTCCTTGAGTGTTCACACAACTGAGATTAGACTTTCTCAGCTTCAAATAACCTCTTTTAGGGTTATATTTGGTCTGGGCTTCAACTAAAACCCTTGCACAGAGGTAATCTATTTCCTAATTTTTCCAAACTAACTCCTTTCTCTAGGACAATCTGTTTTATACATGTAACTTCAACTAGGATTTCTGTGAACTGACCAAAATCTTTCCAAGCTATGGGTTTTTTTCCCTTAAACAAAGAGAATCAATTCTGTACCCTTTTAAATGAAAGCAATTTAATGCTCCTCAATGCTTGCTCTTAAAACTCTTCCATTGCTCACAGATTCTACCTTAACAGAGACCCTTTCACAATAGATATACAGGGAGTTTGTGAGCGAATACCAAGCGTGCATAGAACAGCAAGGAGCATGGAGAGCAAGCAAATGTAAACTGAGTGTACAAGTATATACTGGGTATACGGAGATATCTGAATGTATGGGTGTGCACAGTGTGCAGGTGTACACCAGGTATACATTGAATATATTTAAAACCTTTTCATTATGATATGCAAATAGAAATCCTGATTGATTAATCAGATACAGTGAGAATATTTGTTTCACAAATACAAAGAAATCAAAAAGAAAGCCTTTAGCTTTGCCTCTGAGTTGTGGTTGATTGTAACTATATGCAATGGAAATCATCAATGGGTTAAGATCACGTGTCGCTTTCTCCTTTTGGTTTTGGACGTGCAAAAAGACAATAAAAATCATCAACAAAATCCAAAAAGGAAAATGGAGAGTCGGTCCTGTCAAAAAAATATTATTTATGCTTGACCCCAGGAAGTGAAAAAAAACTGAATTCTTTTTCACCAGCTGTACCTCCAGTAAGAGCAAAGTTAACTTTTCATGGGAAAAAAAGCGGAAGCTAATCCAAACCACTGAGTAAACAGTGAGGGGAGGGGAGGTAAATGGGAATGTAGGTAAATAGATAGATGGTTAGGCAGATTGAGAGACACTTGGATATGAAGTTGTTAAGTAAGGTTGTTAAGTAAGTAAATGGATAAGTAGGTGAGAAATTGGATAGATAGGTAGGTCGGTAGGTAAATAGGTTCACAGAGGTTAGGGCAAGTAGGTAGATGAGTGTGTAGCTGTTAAGGGGTATAGGTGGATAAGTGAGAAAATGGATTGGTAGATAGGTAGATGTGTAGATATGTACATAGATGCGCAAATAAGTGGGAAGGTGCTTATATAGGCAGGTAGGCAACTGCAGTCATTAGTAACTGATCTCAAGTGAGTCTGGTGTAAAGCTGCTCTCCAGACCATAACTTCAGTGATAAATTCTAAATGCACATCTAGAGTCTACCTTAACAGAGACCCTTTCACAATAGATATACAGGGAGTTTGTGAGCGAATACCAAGCGTGCAAAGAACACCAAGGAGCACGGAGAGCATGCAAATGTAAACTGAGTGTACAAGTATATACTGGGTATACGGAGATATCTGAATGTATGGATGTGCACAGTGTGCAGGTGTACACCAGGTATACATTGAATATACATGGGCACACAGGGAACACAAAGGGTATTCAAATGTACACTGGGTTTACAGAGAGCATTTGAGTGTATACCAGTGTGCAAAAAGATTCTGAATGTATACTGGCTACACAATGAACATTTGCAGATGTATGGCACAAAGAACATGTGAGCGTATATTGAGTGAAAAAAAATGCTCAAGTATATCGTCTGTGTACAGAGATCATTTGAGTGTACTATGAATGCGCAGAGAGTTTATAAGTACATACAGGTGTACAAAATGTACGAGCGTACAATCATACCAATTGTACAGAGAGTTAATGACTGTATATCGTGGTTACCTAGAGCTTAGGAATGTGTACTGTGGGTGCAAAGAGCTTACAAGTATGTGTACTTGGAGTATACTAACTTGTACCACATGTACAGAGAATGAATGAAGAAGATTGATGGGTACAGGGTTGCTTGAGGTTCCATGGGGGCCAGGATGGTTGGTTGAAAGTGTGTAGAATAATTAGTTTTGCAAGTTGAGCTGCAGAATACATGGTTAAATTGGTTGTTCATGGCCACTCAGTGTTAGTGTTATGAATGCTGGGCTTTGCTTTCTGTTTACAGAGCATGCAAACAGTTTCTGAGCGGTAAATCATCAGTCAACATCGGACTCTGTGACCCTTCATTTGAGACCAGCTTTCATATTTATCTTGTGTCCTTTTTCTTTTTCCTTTCCCCTGCTCTATAATTTACATAATCCCTTGTCAAGCACTCTGATTTAATCTGAGGAGTCCAGCTTGAGCAAACTTTGTCCAGATTCCTGGCAATTCATCCAGGTTTTAGGAAGAGAATTGCAAAGATTTGTTAAAGATTTAAGTTGAAATATTCATTCTGGCTTTTCATCGGATACATATCTGCCAAATTGTTGCTCCATGCACTCAGGGATGAGAACAGACATTTTGCATAAAACTTGAGATTTGTAGTAACTGGTTTCCTGAGTGTTATTATTCCGTTTTGTTGTATATCCAACCAGAAATTCAGGATAAGTTTCTTTGCCCAGAGGCTGGTGGAAATGTGGAACTTGTTACCACTGGCAATGATCTAGAGTGTTTTTATGTTTATGGGAAGTTGAATAAACACATGAGGGAGAGGAAATAGGAGGATGCTCTCTATTCCCCCCAATTCCCCCACTCTCTCAATTGCCCCATCTCCCCCCACTCTCTCTCTATTCCCCCACATATCCCCTATATCCCCACTCTCTCTCTATTTCCTGTCTCGCCCCACCCTCTCCATTCCGCCATCTCCCTCCACTGTCTCTCTATTCCCCCCCCCGTATCCCCCCACTCTCTCTCTATTTCCTGTCTCGCCCCACTCTCTCAATTGCCCCATCTCCCCCCACTCTCTCTCTATTCCCCCACATATCTCCCATATCCCCACTCTCTCTCTATTTCCTGACTCGCCCCACCCTCTCCATTCCGCCATCTCCCTCCACTGTCTCTCTATTCCGCCCCGTATCCCCCCACTCTCTCTCTATTTCCTGTCTCTCCCCACTCTCTCCATTCCGCCATCTCCATCCACTGTCTCTCTATTCTCCCCCCTATCCCTCCACTCTCTCTCTATTCCCTGTCTCCCCCCACTTTCTCAATTCCCCCATCTCCCTCCACTGTCTCTCCATTTCCCACTGTCTGCCCCTACTCTCCCTCTCTATTCCTTCCTGTCACGCTGGACATATCTGTAGGAACTTGCTCCACTTTGGCCAGATTCTGTCTTATTTTATTAATGTCATCCATCCCACAAGTGAGGAGCTTTATACCCACTCCATCTTTGTCCTTTTCCAGAACTTCTTTCAATCTCACTGAGTTATAGTGACTATCGCTGAAAGGTTTTTTTAATAGTGATCTGTGGATAATGGCAATCTGGTTGCTTAGGGGACCCTGCAGCCTTCAGGACTCAGCATTAAGTTTCACCATTTTCAGGCCTGAACACACCCCTATGCCTTGTCCCTGTCATCACACAGGATTCTATCATCCAGCTCTTTCTCTTTTCAACTGTGGTTCTCTTCACCCTATCCACTTGCTCCTTCCCCCAGCCCATCATTGGAATTTGTACCTTTTTCAGAACAGCTACAGTAAGTTCTGCAGCGGGGCCACCAGACCCAAAGCATTTATCTGCTTCTCCCTCAAAAGAAGCTGCCAGACCTGGTTTGGTTTTTGTTTCACATTTATCACCTCCCCAACTTTGTTCCTGAAAATTATTCCCAGTGCCATTACCTGGGGCGAAGGAGACTGAGTGGCTTTATAGAGGTGTATAAAATCATGAGAGGCATAAATAAGGTAGATAGCCAAGAGCTTTTCCCCACTGTAGGGGTGTCTAAAACTAGAGGGCATAGGTTTAAGGAGACAGGACAGAGATACAAAAGTGACCAGAGGGACAATTTCTTTCACACAGCGGGTGGTAAGTGTCTGGAACAGGCTGCCAGGGGTAGTGGTAGGGGCGAGTGCAATTTCATCATTTAAGAAACATTTAGACAGGTATATGGATGGGTACTGTATGGGGGGATATGAACCAAATGCAGGCAAATGGGACTAGATTAATTGTGGTAACTGGACAGCATGGACAAGTTGGGCTGAAGGGCCTGTTTCCATGCTGTAGGCCTCCAGGACTCTTCTAAAGGGCTTTCTATAATGTAAGCCATGATGAGGTTTGCGTGAAATATTAATGTCAGTCGAGACAAGATGGGCTGAATGCCCTGTACAATTACCCTTTTCAGTTAAACCATAGATATTAAGTGAGAATAACCTTTATGCAAATCATTTAACACTAACCAAATGTTACATACACTGAATTTTGCACAGAACTTTACACCCTACATATGACATCTCCCAAAGTACCTGCCTCAGCTCAGCTGTTTCACTGTTTTCTGATCCTTTTCATCTCATGTACTTCTAGTTGCCTTTTGGAAATATCTGAACTAATTTACCTCAATCACTTGCGGTGGTAGAGACTTTTACAGTCTGACTATTCTCTGAATAGGGGTGTTGTTTCCTGAAGGATTTATTAACAAATATCTGGTAATTATGACCCCTGATTTTAAATGTTCCCACAAATCAAAACATTTTCTTCACATCTATCCTATCCAGTCCATTCTTAATTTTAAAGACCTCTATCAGCATTACTTTCTGTAGTGGTTATGTTGTTTTTCTCGAATAGCATGGGGACTAGAACTGTGCAGTACATTCTTCAGTGCAACCTAGCCAACACCTTACGTAAGTTTAACATGACTTGTAGTTTTCAAATCTATGCCATAGAAATAAATCCCATTGTTTTATTAGCATTTTAATTACTATGCTAATCTGTGATGTTACACCTATTGATTTGCAAACCTATATTGCCAGATCCCTTTGAGTGGCTACTCATTCAGTGGCTTATTTTCTAAACGTAAGTTATGTTTCTACATTTCCTGTATCCCAAGTGTCAAATGTCACATTTCTGTCTTATAGTTCTTGTGTTAGCTTGCTGCCCAGGCTACAGGTTTTCCAAGGCATTGTGTGGTTTTGAAATCTTCCACAGAGCAATTTCTCTCAATTGATGTAAACTTTGATATTGAGTTAAAAACTGAAAGAGCTACGGATGCTGTAAATCAGGAGGGCAAACAGAATTTGCTGGAAAGGCTCAGCAGATCTGGCAGCACCTGTGAAGAAAAATCAGAGTTAATGTTTCGGGTTCAGTGACCCTAGGAAAATGTTTGTTTCTCGGCAGAAGATAAGGTCAGGGGAGAGGGTAACGAGTAAACGATAGGCGGGGATAGAGCTCAAAGAGAGAGAAGAACAGTCAGACAGACAAAGGAGATAACCACTGCAAGTCTCTTGTATTGCCCTCCTCCCTCCGGACAAACCTTAGGGGATCTCTCTCCCACTGCAACTCTCTTGTGACTAACCTATCCCCTCTCTACTGTCTCCATCCCCATCTCTTTAACTTATCTGTCTCCTCTCCACCTATCCTCTCCTCTATCCATCTTCTGTCCCCCTCCCTTCGTCTCCCTATTTATTTCAGAGCCCTCTCCCCATCCTCCTTTTCTGATGAAGGGTCTAGGCCCGAACCGTCAGCTTTTGTGCTCCTGAGATGCTGCTGGGCCTGCTGTGTTCATCCAGCTCCACACTTTGTTATCTTGGACGGACAAAGGAGTTGGTAATGATCAGCATAGGAATAGCTGTTAATAGAGACTATTAGTGGCAAACGATTGGTAGCGTGTGAGATAACAAAGTGTGGAGCTGGATGAACACAGCAGGCCCAGCAGCATCTCAGGAGCACAAAAGCTGACATTTCGGGCCTAGACCCTTCATCAGAGAGGGGGATGGGGGGAGGGAACTGGAATAAATAGGGAGACAGGGCCGAAGATGGAGAGAAAAGAAGATAGGTGGAGAGGAGAGTATAGATGGGGAGGTAGGGAGGGGATAGGTCAGTCCAGGGTAGACGGACATGTCAAGGAGGTGGGATGAGGTTAGTAGGTAGGAGATGGAGGTGCGGCTTCGGGTGGGAGGAAGGGATGGGGGGAGAGGAAGAACAGGTGAGGGAGGCAGAGACAGGTTGGACTGGTTTTGGGATGCAGTGGGTGGAGGGGAAGAGCTGGGCTGGTTGTGTGGTGCAGTGGGGGGAGGGGACGAACTGGGATGGTTTTGGGATGCGGTGGGGGAAGGGGAGATTTTGAAGCTGGTGAAGTCCACATTGATACCATTGGGCTGCAGGGTTCCCAAGCGGAATATGAGTTGCTGTTCCTGCAAACTTTGGGTGGCATCATTGTGGCACTGCAGGAGGCCCATGATGGACATGTCATCTAAAGAATGGGAGGGGGGAGTGGAAATGGTTTGCGACTGGGAGGTGCAGTTGTTAATTGCGAACCGAGCGGAGGTGTTCTGCAAAGTGGTCCCCAAGCCTCCGTTTGGTTTCCCCAATGTAGAAGAAGCCACACTGGGTACAGTAGATGCAGTATACCACATTGGCAGATGTGCAGGTGAACCTCTGCTGAATGTGGAAAGTCATCTTGGGGCCTGGGATAGGGGTGAGGGAGGAGGTGTGGGGGCAAGTGTAGCATTTCCTGCGGTTGCAGGGGAAGGTGCCGCGTGTGGTAGGGTAGGAGGGCAGTGTGGAGCGAACAAGGGAGTCACGGAGAGAGTGGTCTCTCCAGAAAGCAGACAAGGGTGGGGATGGAAAAATGTAGACTTCACCAGCTTCAAAATCTCCCCTTCCCCCATTGCATCCCAAAACCAGCCCAGTTCGTCCCCTCCCCCCACTGCACCGCACAACTAGCCCAGCTCTTCCCCTCCACCCACTGCATCCCAAAACCAGCCCAACCTGTCTCTGCTTTCCTAACCTGTTCTTCCTCTCACCCATCCCTTCTTCCCACCCCAAGCCGCACCTCCATCTCCAACCTACTAACCTCATCCCACCTCCTTGACCTGTCCGTCTTCCCTGGACTGACCTATCCCCTCCCTACCTCCACACCTATACTCTCGCCTCCACCTATCTTCTTTTCTCTCCATCTTCGGTCCGCCTCCCCCTCTCTCCCTATTTATTCCAGTACCCTCACCCCATCCCCCTCTTTGATGAAGCGTTTAGGCCCGAAACATCAGCTTTTGTGCTCCTGAGATGCTGCTGGGCCTGCTGTGTTCATCCAGCTCCACACTTTGTTGTCTTGGATTCTCCAGCATCTGCAGTTCCCATTATCACTGATACAATTGGTAGTGTGTAGTGGCAGGCTATATGATGACAAGGCCTGGTGTGTGGGGTGGGGGGCTGAGACATGGGAGAGTTTAGGCCCTAAAGTTATTGAATTCAATATTGAGTTCGGAGGGCTGTAGGGTCCCCAAGTGGAAAATGAGATGTTGTTCCTCCAGCTTGTGTTGGGCTTCACTGGAACACTGCAGCAAGCCAGAGACATTTTGTGCATGGTTTGCATACTGAGGTAAATTTTGCAGCATCCATAAGACCATGAGATATAGGAGCGGAAATTATGCAATTTGGGCCATCAAATCTGCTTCACCATTCAATCCTGGCTGATAAGCTCCTCAACCCCATTCTCCTGCTTTCTCCCTGTAACCCTTGATCCCCTTGACAATCAAGAACCTACCTATCTCAGTCTTAAATATACTCAATGGCTTGGTCTACACAGCCTCCTGTGGGAGTGAATTCCACTCTCTGACTGAAGAGGTTTCTCCTTATCTCCATTCTAAAAGGTCTTCTCTGTACTCTAAGGCTGTGCCCCAGGTCCGAGACTCTCCTACCAATTGAAACATCTTCCTAACATCCACTCTGCCCAGGCCATTCAGTATTCTGAATGTTTCAGTTAGATTCCCCCTCATCCATCTAAACTCCAAAGAGTATAGCCCCAGAGTCCTCAAACATTCCCCATATGTTAAGCTTCGCATTCCTGGGACCATTCTTCTGAACACGCTCCAGGGACAATACATCCTTCCTGAGATATGGGGCCCAAAACTGTATGCAGTACTCCAAATATGGCCTGACCAGAGCATTATAAAGCCTCAGTAGTACATCCCGCTGTTACATTCAAGTCCTCTCAAAATAAATGTCAACATTGCATTTGCTTTCCTGACTACTGACTCAACCTGCAAGTTTACCTTGAGAGAATCCTGGGCTAGAACTCCCAAGTCTCTTTGCACCTTAAGACTACGGAATTTTCTCCCCATTTAGAAAATAGTCCATGCTTTTATTCTTTTTATTAACGTGCATGACCTCACACTTTCCCACGTTGTACTCCATCTTCCCTCAGGCATCTGAGACTGTTTGACCAAACACTGACTGCTACTTCTGTGTCTAATTTACTGGGTAAGTATCAGAGATAATGGGAACTGCAGATGCTGGAGAATTCCAAGATAATAAAATGTGCGGCTGGATGAACACAGCAGGCCAAGCAGCATCTCAGGAGCACAAAAGCTGACGTTTCGGGCCTAGACCCTTCATCAGAGAGGGGGGATGGGGTGTGAGGGTTCTGGAATAAATAGGGATTCTTCCTCCCACCCCAAGCCGCACCTCCGTTTCCTACCTACTAACCTCATCCCACCTCCTTGATCTGTCCGTCTTCCCTGGACTGACCTATCCCCTCCCTCCCTCCCCATCTACACTCTCCTCTCTACCTATTGGAGGAACAGCAACTCATATTCCGCCCGGGAACCCTGCAGCCTAATGGTATCAATGTGGACTTCACCAGTTTCAAGATCTCCCCTTCCCCAACTGCATCCCTAAACCAGCCCAGTTCGTCCCCTCCCCCCAATGCACCACACAACCAGCCCAGCTCTTCCCCCCCACCCACTGCATCCCAAAACCAGTCCAACCTGACTCTGCCTCCGTAACCGGTTCTTCCTCTCACCCATCCCTTCCTCCCACCCCAAGCCGCACCCCCATCTACCTACTAACCTCATCCCACCTCCTTGACCTGTCCGTCTTCCCTGGACTGACCTATCCCCTCCCTACCTCCCCACCTATACTCTCTCCACCTATCTTCTTTACTCTCCATCTTCGGTCCGCCTCCCCCTCTCTTCCTATTTATTCCAGTTCCTTCTCCCCATCCCCCTCTCTGATGAAGGGTCTAGGCCCGAAACATCAGCTTTTGTGCTCCTGAGATGCTGCTTGGCCTGCTGTGTTCATCCAGCCTCACATTTTATTACTGGGTAAGTATAATGGGTTGTAAGTGTGTACAATGGCCATTGAGGATGATTTCCACTTTCTTGTACTGACTTCCCCAAGAGTGATAATCTGTTTAGTGTGGGTGTGCCCTTAAAAATGTGTACCTTGTTTATTCTCAATGTGAAGTCCTTTGATGAACAGGAAGTGCTGAAATTGCAACTATAGCTTTCTGTTTTGTGAGTGAACAGCAACAGACTGCATTGAGCAGATCTATACACTGGGGAAAGCCAGACAGGGCATTTTATGTGGAAAATACAGACCCAAGTTCCAGTCATCAGCACAGCCCAGATTCCTCAAATAAGCTATCTCATTGCTCTTTGTGGAATCTTGTGTGGACATAAGCTGCTGTATTCTCTTAAATTACAAGGTCTACATTTCAAAATAATCCATTGACTATAAAGCACTTTAGCACATTCCCTGGATGTGAAAGGTGCTATAGAAATGCAAGTTCTTTCTCTCCAAAGGCACCATATGCAACCAATTTATAATGGGTAGTATGAAAAGTTAAAAAGGAGTTTTTGTGAAAATGATTGGTTTATCTTTTGTCTGAACTGTACTATTTTTGGGCAGACTTTTTATAAGATGTCTTACAAGCTAAAGACTTCTGACAACACTTACACATTAATCTAATTTTTTCAGATACTTACTGGCTCTAAAACAAAATGAAAGACTATTGATGTTGCTGTCATGAATAATTAATTGGGCATGCAATGCAAAGGATCTATTCTCATTAGATTAGAGCATCTCTGGACTCTGAAGTTCATTATGGGCCTTTTAACATACTTTCTGTCTCTCATGTTTCCTGATTTATCCTAGTTAGTATACAGGAGGAAAAAAACCATTTCTAATCCCATGTGGCAGCTGTTCCACAAAGTCTTTGTGGACCTGGTCAAAATGACACAATAGATCATTCGTAACCTTCCTTAGTCATCTTTTACTGTCTTCTGGCATTGCTGAGAGGACTATGAAGTCAAGTTAAAGCAAAGATAATTATCTGTGATTAACAACTTCCACTTTGTTTTCAGGTGGACAAGTTTTGCAGCTTGAAGAAAAGGGGAGAAAGGAACCCTGGTAATCTTTGTAGTCCAGTGCCATCATGATCATTCCACAGAATATGCAATGATCCAAACACTCAGTGTGAGGGCTAGGATAGCAGAACGTGTACCAGGGACACCAGCAGAGCCCACATTCTAACAATATATTATTGTTGCTTTCTAACCAGTAAGCAAACAAAGCCACAGATATCTTCAAATCTTCCCCTACCAGGCCGAGCTTTTCCAGCTGCATGGAATTATTTTTGTTCATGATCAGAACATCCAGGTCAAGCCAGAAGCTCCGTGAATCATTTTGCACTCAGCAAATTTACAGTCATTCACAATAAAGAGAAGACAGACTCTACTGACTTGGCACCAAATTCTAAATCTCTAATTGTCTCTCTCAGCCATGGTTGAAGCTTCTCCATTTTCTACAGGGATCCCGGTTACAGGCTCTCTGTACTGTCTGCTATTTTCATCTCATTTCAACAACAAAGCAGAGAGCTTCCACTTTTTGTACCGTAGCAATTGATAATCATTGCAGATCAGCACCCAGTGTATCAGCAATCCCAGCCAATAAGAGACTAAGGCACATTCATTTGAAGCTGTAACTGGTGGTCCAAGGTCTCGGAATTCACTGCTGGATTGGGAAAAGTTACCCAGATTTTTCAGTGGAAATAACATCAAAACTGCCCAAATTCATTGTTATCTCTCCACTAGAACCAACAGCAATCTCTGTAGGTGCTGAAGAATACAGAAATCCATAACGTAATGTCAGAGATTTTATATTGCTCCTTAGATTTCTTTGGTGAGGTACTTGTCAAACTATAATCAATAACGAGTCCAATAACGGATGAAACTTCACGCTTACAGGGTTACTCTGAATGTAAACTTTTTGACAAAGTTACATCAGGAGTAATTGGTTTATTCCTAAATGTATACACTTCTGACTGAAAGTTGGTCCTGACCTGAAAAACGATAAGTTTGATGTTTTTAATCTTAGAACATATAAAATAATTAGAGGGTTAGATAGGGTGGATAGGGAGAGCCTTTTTCCTAGGATGGTGACGGCGAGCACGAGGGGGCATAGCTTTAAATTGAGGGGTGAAAGATATAGGATAGATGTCAGAGGTAGTTTCTTTACTCAGAGAGTAGTAAGGGAATGGAACGCTTTGCCTGCAATGGTAGTAGATTCGCCAACTTTAGGTACATTTAAGTCGTCATTGGACAAGCATATGGACGTACATGGAATAGTGTAGGTTAGATGGGCTTGAGATCGGTATGACAGGTCGGCACAACATCGAGGGCCGAAGGGCCTGTACTGTGCTGTAATGTTCTATGTTCTATGTTCTATAGAACAACTTGTATTTATGTAGCCCCTTTGTTATAGTTAAACATCCCAAGGTCCTCCTCAAGAATGATGCCATCAGGCAACAAAAGGAGGTAATGGAGAAGGTGACTTAATTAAAGGAATAGCTTTTATTGCAGGAGAGAGGAGGAGAGACAGCAAGGTTTAGGGAGGGGATTCCAGAGTTTAGAGCCCAGGGGTCTGAAAGCATGAAGCAATTAAAATTGGAACTCCTCCTTTAGTTTCTCCTTCTCTTTATTCATGGTCTCAGCACCGAGGAATGTTTAAGTAGCTCCATGTTAAGTAACATTACAGCACAGTACAGTGCTGACATGAAGTGATAGTTAAATATGTTTCATAGAAAGCACCAAAATAAATTGTTGTGTTGTAAAATTAATGCTTGTTAATTAATTAAATTAATGCATTTCTGAAGTTCTAACCAAAGTGTTCTGCTGAAATATCAAAATCAATCTGATATGTAATGAAATACCACACAGACAGATATTACCTTTCAGGCTAAACACGGTTTTTTTTATATAATTCCAAATTTTAAAAAAAACTAAAGCAGTGGGTAAAGACTGATGTAATGCTTAACTTTCATTAGTATCCAAAATAATTTTTAGTAAAGAATCGTTGGGAGCTAATAGGTTCTCACACCAGTGATGGTGTTATTTGGTGGGATGCAGAGTTGAATTTGAAGCTGAAACTAGACCATGCTCTGATTGGCATATTTCTCCAGCAATGATTTTGTACTGGGCAGCAGAGGAGAACTAGCTTTGCCAACTTGGAGTTTGCAAAATTTCATTCTTTCTGCAGGCTTTCTGCAAGATCAGTCAATGCGAAGATGATTGCAGCTAACAGATGGAGCAGAAAGAAACAAGATACAGTTTAAGAAAACTCTCTTCTGGAGGCAGGATGTTGTTGAGTCACCAGGCCAGTGGCTTCAATAGTTTGCATCCTGACCTCCCACATAAGTACAATGCAGGCAAGGAGAATCTATCCAGAAGAAAGCTATCTAGTGAGTGTCTTCTCCAATGTTCGTGTGTGGCTGTGGCAGCTGCTCTTTTTTGCATCAATCTTCCCAGTTCCTTTAATTATACAGATTGTGAACCTAGGAACAAACTGATGGCTGAATGAATCTTATCCAAAAAGAAATGAAATTGCCTGAGCAAAGTACATGTTTCTAAAACCTGATCTCTTCTGAGTTACACACTTATGAATATAATCTATGTTAGTGAAATAAATATTACAAATTAATAGTTTTTTCCTCCATAGCTAACAGCCATAAAATGATCTATAATTCACAATGTCAACTTTGAATCCAATCCATATACCTGCCCTCAGGGACAAACTGATCAACCCTGAGCAAAGGCCATCTTACTAACTGATTCTTTGAAGCTGCATTGCTTTAGCTACAGTTAGGTGGTACTTCTTTCTTAATGTACTGAGTGCAACACGCACACATGAAAGACGCCAACAGATGTCTGCAGCACATCAGGTGTGCCTACCTGAGTAGCACAGTCAGTTTTATGTCAGAATGTCATGGGTTCAGGTCCCTCTCTGGAGATGTGAGCACTAAAAGCCAAGCTAAATTTTCAGTGTAGTTCTGAGATATTACTGCATTGCCTATGTTGCCATCTCTTTGGATAAGGCATTAAACCAAAGACCTACCATCTCTGCGGGACATGGCAATTCTCTAGCACTGTATCAAAGAAAAGCAGGGTCTCTTCCTCCAACATCTTGACCAATATTGATCCCACAATCAACATTACACAGATAATAAGTAATTACTACAGTGCTGCTTGTGAGAACTTGCTGTGTGTAATTTGGTTGTTGCACTTCAGAACAGAGAACATTACAGCACAGTACAGGCCCTTCGGCCCTCGATGTTGTGCCAACCTGTCATACTGATCTGAAGCCCTTTCTACATTATGATGAGGCTAACCTTCAACAGTGCTTCATTGACTGTAACCTTTGGGACATCGTGATCTAGAGTGTGAAAGGTGGTACGTAAATATTAAGTCTTGCTTCATTTATTGCGTATATCCTTCATGAGCACAAAGGTTCTGACCATGAAGAGATCAGTTCCAGGTTAATCCTAAGATTGCACAGAATACGTGACACAGAAACAGGCCATTTGGTCCAACTGGTTCATGCTGGTGTTTATGCTGCATTTGAGCCTACTCTCATCTAAATCTACTATCGCACACCTCAATTTCCTTTCCCCCCACCCCCCCCCCCCCCCCATACCCTTGGCTAGCTTCCCCTTAGACGTACGTATGTCATTTATTTGGACTGCTGCCTGATCACAAGCTGGCTAAAGAACTCTCAACTGGATTTCTCAGATGACTATCATATTGATGGCCTTAAGTGTTTTTTTTCTTCCCACAAGTGCAGATATGCATTCTGCACCCAGTCTCTCAAAACATTTGATCAGACTCTGTAATAGTTCACCCCCAGCCTTCTTTATCAACTGAAATGTGACCCAATCTGTCAGCTGTTTCCTAATATATATACCCACACAATTCTGATGTCATCTTGTCGATCTTTGCTTCCCCTTCCTGTGCCTCAATATTAGGCTTATCTAACAGGCAGCCCTCTGTGGCCCACCAAGAGTTTCTGTTGGGCCTGTGATCCAGCTTCCTAATGCACGGATAGTTGGAAGATTTGGCCTAACCATAACCCTGGCACAGCAATGAGTTTGTTGGTAGTGGGAGAACTCCAGTTGGCAGGATGATTGATAATTGCGGCATTGGGACAAGGCTGGGAGACTGCCAGCAGCTCAGGGGCCAAATTGATGAGGGATGAGAGGGCACAGGCAGCAAACAGTTCATGGGTTGTGGCAACGAGCAGCCTGGGGTTGGTGGGGGGGTGGGGCGGGGGGTCAGCACAGCGGTGTGGAGAAGAAGACAAGTCGCTCCTTCCTTCATATCCTGAAGGTTTCCAGGAAAAACGTCAGAGCAGGCCTTCTGAGTCAGATGAGTTTGTGGGAGAGTGAACATGCTTGGGAGTTTATGCAAGAACATGAGAGAGACTGTTTGGGAGTGAGGGAAAGAGAGGGGGGTGGAAGAGAGAGGGAGACAGTTTTTGAGGGTGGGTGCATGTGTTTGAGCGATTGAGAATGTGCATGAGTGACAGTGCAAGTAGCCATTTGCGAGATCAGGTGCCTGCATACCAATGCATGCATGGGTGTGAGAGTCAGCGCAGATATAGGGGAACTCTGTACCTATGTGTACAATTAGAGGGACTGTGTATATGAGATTGAGAGTCTGTATGCACACAGCTGTACAAGAAACTGTCTGACACATGCGCGCGCACACGCACACACACACACACACACACACACACACACACACACACACAAAAACAACAGTGAGCAAAACTCTGTATATGCATTTGTGAGAGAGAGCGTGTGAAAGTGCATGCATGTGAGAAATAGAGAGGGAGAATGTAAGAATTCGTTTGTCAGAATGGCTGCTAATGGCAGAACAACTAAAATTAGGGTTAACGGGAACTGCAGATGCTGGAGAATCCAAGATAATAAAGTGTGAAGCAGGCCAAGCAGCATCTCAGGAGCACAAAAGCTGACGTTTCGGGTCTAGACCCTTCATCAGAGAGGAGGATGGGGTGAGGGTTCTGGAATAAATAGGGAGAGAGGGGGAGGCGGACCGAAGATGGAGAGAAAAGAAGATAGGTGGAGAGGAGAGTATAGGTGGGGAGGTAGGGAGGGGATAGGTCAGTCCAGGGAAGAGGGACAGGTCAAAGAGGTGGGATGAGGTTAGTAGGTAGATGGGGGTGCGGCTTGGGGTGGGAGGAAGAATCCCTATTTATTCCAGAACCCTCACCCCATCCCCCTTTTCTGATGAAGGGTCTAGGCCCGAAACGTCAGCTTTTGTGCTCCTGAGATGCTGCTTGGCCTGCTGTGTTCATCCAGCTTCACAGTTTATCAACTAAAATTAGGGATGTTAGTTTGACAATATCTCCAGGTATTCCAGAGCTGGAGGAAAATATAAATATGGGATTAGTGGAATTTGAAAAGAAGGATTAGAATTTTACAATTAAGATGTTGTTTTATCAGGAACTAACATTCGTCAGTGAACGCAGGTGTGATGGGTGAACAGAACTTGGTGAGTGTTAGGACACAAGGAAGAGTGTTTTGGACATTAGGATTACATTCAGTGTAAGAAATGATAAGTCAACTTAAAAGCAAAAGAAACTCTCAGACACTTTTCGCTTTGAGATAGTACAGGCACTTTGAGAAAAAAAGTCATTATCTATAACCCTAGCTTTTATTGAAGGTTCTGGGGAAGAAAGGCGATTTTGCTATTTTAATGGGACATCAAATTATAAGTAATTTGTAACTTGTAGCTTTTGCACAAAAACGTTTTCAACAAACAATGTACATAGTAATGGTTCAGTGAACAGAATCATTCAAAAAGATTCTCGAAAAGACAATGAATCATGAGTGATTTAAACGATGAGCCAAGCTCTGATGAAAAAAAAAATCACTTCCAAATTAGGTACAGGTACAGTTCTTTGGCGAATTTAACAATCTTTGGTTGCCTCTGTTTCCTCCACTTGTTTTTCCTCTTGTATGATCCCAAATAAAGGTGGGCTCCAAATGTTGAAAAACGTACATGAGGCCAGAGATATGACAGACCAGCTGCTGCACATCATTCCAGGGTCTCTCAAACTCACTGAAGATATGGTCAGCCCATCGAGTCTGCTCCACCGTTCAATCATGGCTGATAAAATCTCCTACCTCCGGTCTCCTGCATTCTCCCTGTAACTTTTGATCCCCTTACTAACCAAGAACTTATCTGTCTTAAAATACACTCAATGACTTGATGTCCACATCCTTCTGCAGCAATAAGTTCCACAGATTTCCATCAGGGTCTTTTTGCCTTTGCAGTTCAACGTTGCACACACAGGTTCTATGCGTGCTGACCCTATATTGCTTGTTGCTACCTGTTTAATTTCATTTCTTACTAAGTCAACCCCATCCCTTCTATCCATCTGCCTGTCCTTTCAATAGGATGCACATCCTTGGATAGTTAGATCCCAGCCTGATCCCCTTTCAGCCACATCTCTGTGATATCTACAACATCACACCCACCAATTTAACATGTGCTACAAACTCGTTTACCTTGTTTTGTATACTGCGTGCATTTAAAGACAACAGCATCAGTCCTGAGTTGTCTGCACTGCTTCTCAAAGTCATTCCGCTACCTGGTGTGCCTTTAAAGCAGGAATTCTAACTAATCACCAAAGTTGCACCGCAAATAAACACAAAAGTAAATTGCCAATGGCTGTTTTTCAGACTATTTCTGTCTTCTTAAAAAAAATCTTTCCATGTTGACTTGCACAATAAATTATTTGTGCCGCAGAGAAAACGCTGGAGAAACTCAGCTGGTCTAGCAACATCTGTAGAGACAAAAACAGAGTTAGCATTGAGTCCAGCACGATTCCTCTTCACAACTGAGCATTCTCTGCAGTAAAAACAAAAAGAACTACAGATGCTGGAAATCTGAAACAAAATGAGAGGTTGCTGGAGAAACTCAGCATGTCTTGCAACATCTGTGGAGAGAAAAAGTTAAATGTTTTGACCCCTTGACTTAGAAACATTAAATCTTGTTCACTCTAGCAACATTAGCATTTCTCCTGAGTTTCTCCAGCACTTTGCCTTTGCTTGACCGTTCTGTTTTTCAGATTTTCAGCAACCACATTATTTTGCTTTTATTTTAATTATTTTTGCCCATGAGTTGTAGCAGGGAAGTGGGGAGTTGGTTTGAAGCTGTATTGAAACAGCTAAGTCAGGGACACAGCTAGTTCTGAAGCACAAATCTCCAGCACTATTGATAGAATGTTGTCAAGACCCACAGCCCTTGCAGTATTCAGTGGCATCAATTGTTGCTTTGTGTCACATGGAGTGAATTGAACTGGTTGAAGCCTGGCCCCTCCGATTCTGGGGGTCACAGGGGAAGGCCAAGATGGGTCAATCACTCAGCCTTTCTGGCTGACATTAGATGTAAATACTTCAGGCTTGTCTTTTGCACCCCATCATCTTGAATGAAAATCAGTGGCATCTTCAGAAATTTTGTGATCATGCTGCCCTCTGCTGGTAATGATTTGCTGCTTGTGAATATTTCATTGCACAAGCATGAATATTACGAACTATCTTAAAAGTTCTATTCACTGACAGGACCAGAGCAGAAGTTACCTGGATATCTCTCCATCATATTTGCATTCAAGGATCATGCAAATGCTTGAAGAAAGGACTAAGGAGTCAAAAAGCTTTAGCCAATACCATGCTAATAAAATGTGAGGCTGGATGAACACAGCAGGCCAAGCAGCATCTCAGGAGCACAAAAGCTGACGTTTCGGGCCTAGACCCTTCATCAGAGAGGGGGATGGGGAGAGGGAACTGGAATAAATAGGGAGAGAGGGGGAGGCGGACCGAAGATGGAGAGTAAAGAAGATAGGTGGAGAGAGTGTAGGTGGGGAGGTACGGAGGGGATAGGTCAGTCCAGGGAAGACGGACAGGTCAAGGAGGTGGGATGAGGTTAGTAGGTAGCTGGGGGTGCGGCTTGGGGTGGGAGGGACTGTACCCGGTGCGGCTTCCTCTACATTGGGGAAACCAAGCGGAGGCTTGGGGACCGCTTTGCAGAACACCTCTGCTCAGTTCGCAACAAACAACTGCACCTCCCAGTCGCAAACCATTTCCACTCCCCCTCCCATTCTCTAGATACATGTCCATCATGGGCCTCCTGCAGTGCCACAATGATGCCACCCGAAGGTTGCAGGAACAGCAACTCATATTCCCGACACTCTCATCCGCCTAGCGGAACTCGTCCTCACACTCAACAACTTCTCTTTTGACTCCTCCCACTTCCTACAGACTAAGCGGGTGGCCATGGGCACCCGCATGGGCCCCAGCTATGCCTGCCTCTTTGTAGGTTACGTGGAACAGTCCATCTTCCGCACCTACACAGGCCCCAAACCCCACCTCTTCCTCCGGTACATTGATGACTGTATCGGCGCCGCCTCTTGCTCCCCAGAGGAGCTCGAACAGTTCATCCACTTCACCAACACCTTCCACCCCAACCTTCAGTTCACCTGGGCCATCTCCAGCACATCCCTCACCTTCCTGGACCTCTCAGTCTCCATCTCAGGCAACCAGCTTGTAACTGATGTCCATTTCAAGCCCACCGACTCCCACAGCTACCTAGAATACACCTCCTCCCACCCACCCTCCTGCAAAAATTCCATCCCCTATTCCCAATTCCTCCGCCTCCGCCGCATCTGCTCCCACGATAAGACACTCCACTCCCGCACATCCCAGGTGTCCAAGTTCTTTAAGGACCGCAACTTTCCCCCCACGGTGATTGAGAACGCCCTTGACCGCGTCTCCCGCATTTCCCGCGACACATCCCTCACACCCCGCCCCCGCCACAACCACCCCAAGAGGATCCCCCTCGTTCTCACACACCACCCTACCAACCTCCGGATACAACGCATTATCCTCCGACACTTCCGCCATTTACAATCCGACCCCACCACCCAAGACATTTTTCCATCCCCTCCCCTGTCTGCTTTCCGGAGAGACCACTCTCTCCGTGACTCCCTTGTTCGCTCCACACTGCCCTCCAGCCCCACCACACCCGGCACCTTCCCCTGCAACCGCAGGAAATGCTACACTTGTCCCCACACCTCCTCCCTCACCCCCATCCCAGGCCCCAAGATGACATTCCACATTAAGCAGAGGTTCACCTGCACATCTGCCAATGTGGTATACTGCATCCACTGTACCCGGTGCGGCTTCCTCTACATTGGGGAAACCAAGCGGAGGCTTGGGGACCGCTTTGCAGAACACCTCCGCTCAGTTCGCAACAAACAACTGCACCTCCCAGTCGCAAACCATTTCCACTCCCCCTCCCATTCTTTAGATGACATGTCCATCATGGGCCTCCTGCACTGCCACAATGATGCCACCCGAAGGTTGCAGGAACAGCAACTCATATTCCGCCTGGGAACCCTGCAGCCATATGGTATCAATGTGGACTTCACCAGTTTCAAAATCTCCCCTTCCCCCACTGCATCCCTAAACCAGCCCAGTTCATCCCCTCCCCCCACTGCACCACACAACCAGCCCAGCTCTTCCCCCCCACCCACTGCATCCCAAAACCAGTCCAACCTGTCTCTGCCTCCCTAACCGGTTCTTCCTCTCACCCATCCCTTCCTCCCACCCCAAGCTGCACCCCCAGCTACCTACTAGCCTCATCCCACCTCCTTGACCTGTCCGTCTTCCCTGGACTGACCTATCCCCTCCCTACCTCCCCACCTACACCCTCTCCACCTATCTTCTTTACTCTCCATCTTCGGTCCGCCTCCCCCTCTCTCCCTATTTATTCCAGTTCCCTCCCCCCATCCCCCTCTCTGATGAAGGGTCTAGGCCCGAATCGTCAGCTTTTGTGCTCCTGAGATGCTGCTTGGCCTGCTGTGTTCATCCAGCCTCACATTTTATTACCTTGGAATTCTCCAGCATCTGCAGTTCCCATTATCTCTGATACTATTTTAGCCAATACCATGCGTCAGATAGACAAAAAAATAGTCATGCAATGGAAAACTGTAAACAATTTCCATTAAAGACAAGCTGAGCCAGGTACATTCTACAGCTTGGTAGCACCATCATTGGTTCAAATTCCACTCCAGAAAAAGGTGTAACGTATAATATAGGTGTATAATAACATTGATTTGTTTTCTTCTGTCCCTGCTTTAGTTTACTGCCTGCTGAAATCATAATCACCTTTATTACTTCAAGACTCAACTATTGCACACCTTTCTTGGCCAACCTTGCATCAAATGTTTACCTCCTATACCCTATGTCACGATGCTCCATTCACCCATCACATCTGTGTTCATTGGTTCCAGGACTGCATGGCTTTGGGTCCTTACCCTTTCCTGCAAAAATCACCGCCAGCTTCAGAAACCTCCAAATACAGCTTTCTATACATTCCCAATATTCATTGCTCAATTATTAGTGACTGTGGGTCATCAGTTTCCTGAACCCCAAATCATTCATCTCTCTCAACATGTTTTTTTTTAAATACCCCATAAAGCCTCTCTCTTAGATAAACTTTTGACCACCTGCCTGAATATCTCTGCATTTGTATCATTGCCAAATTTTATTTGGGAATATTCTAAAGCATTTTAAGATTAAATAAAAGTACATTCTTGATGGTCTCATACATTGAGGAGGTACTGCAATATCTTAGATGAAACATTGAATTCACATGCTGCGTGCTCAGGGGTTGAGGCCGATAGTGTCATAGATATACACAGCACGAAAACAGGCCCTTCAGTTCAGTTGCCTATGCCAACCAGATATCCTCAATTAATCTAGTCCCATTTGCCAACATTTGGCCCACATCCCTCTAAACCCTTCCAATTCATATACCCATCCAGTTGCTTTTAAATGTTGTAATTGTACCAGTCTCCACCAATTCCTCTGGCAGATCATTCCATACACACGCCATCCACTTTCCCCTCCCACCTTAAACCTATGCCTTCTAGCTTTGGATTCCCCTATACTAGGGAAAAAGACCTTGACTATTCACCCTATTCATGCCCCTCAATTTTTTAAACTTCTATAATGACACCCCTTAGCCTCCAATGTTTAGCCCCAGGCTATTCAGCCTGTCCCTTCAGCTCCAACCCTCACAACATCCTCATAAATCTTTTCTGAACCCTTTTGAGTTTCACAATGCCTTTCCCACAGTAAGGAGACTGGAACTGACGGAGCTCCTGATCTCAATACAGCCTTGCTTCAAACATGGCCAAAAGAGCTGAATTCTAGAAGTGAGGTGAGGGTGACAGCCCTTGATATCAAGGCTGCATTCAACAAAGTGTGGCATCAAGGTGCCCTAACAAAACTGGAATCAATGGGTATCAGGGAGCAAACGCTCCGCTGGTTGGAGTCATACCTGACACATAGGAAGATGGTCGTGGTTGTGGGAGGTCAGTCATCTCAGCTCCAGGACATCTCTGCAGGAGTTCCTCAGGGTACTGTCCTAGGCCCAACCACCTTCAGCTGCTTCATCACTGACCTTCCCTCCATTATAAGGTCAGAAGTGCAGATGTTCGCCAACGATTGCACAATGTTCAGCATCATTTGTTACTCCTCAGATACTGAAGCAGTCCATGTTCAAATGCAACAAGTTGCAAGTAACATTCGTGGTACACAAAATGCCAGGCTATGGCCATTGCCAATAGGAAACAGACAATCGAACCACTGTCCTTGACATTCAATGGTGTTACCATCACTGAATCCCCCACTGTCAACAAGCTGGGGGTCACCATTGACCAGAAACTCAACTGGACTCACCACATAAACAGTGACTACAACAGCAGGTCAGAAGCTGGGAATACTGTGGCGAGTAACTCCCCTCCTGACTCCCAAAGCCTGTCGACTATCTGCAAGGCACAAGTTAGGAATGTGGTGGAATACTCCCCACTTACCTGGATGAGTGCAGCCCCAACAACACAAGAAGCTTGACACCAACCAGGTCAAACCAGCCCACTTGATTGGCACCATATCCACAAGCATATACTCCCTCCACCATCAACACTTAGTATATACTGCTGCTTCTATTTACACAATCGTCAGACAGAACCTTCCAAACCTACATTTCCATCTAGAAGGACAAGGGCATCAGACATTTGGGAACACCACCCGCTCCAAGTTCCCCTCCAAGCCACTCACATCCTGACTTGGAAATGTATTGTTGTTCATTCACTGTCGCTGGGTCAAACTCCTGGAATTCCCTCCCTAACGGCATTGTGGGTCAACCCATAGCAGGAGAACTGCAGCACCTTAAGGAGGCAGCTCACCACCTCCTTCTCAAGGGCATCTAGGGATGGGCAAGAAATGCTGGCCAGCCAGCGACTCCCACATCCCACAAACGAATAGAAAAAGTATTCAAAAAGAGCTCTAACCAATGCACTGCGCAGCCACAGCAAGACCTCCCAACTCCTGTACTCAATGTTCTGACCAATGAAGACAAACGTCCCAAACGTCTTCTTCACTCCCCTGTCTACTTGCAACTCCACTTTTGAGGAACTATGAACCTGCACTCCAAGGTCCATCTGTTCAGCAACACTCCCCAGGATGTAACCAGTGTATATGTCCTGCCCTGATTTGCCCTACCAAAATCTAGCAGATGTGTCCCAGGGTGTGTATTGGAGTTCTCCTTTGTTGTCAGAGGGATAATTATCCCTTGAATGATACCTAAAACACATTACTTGTTGGTTTATTTC
The DNA here is from genome assembly GCF_030684315.1 of Stegostoma tigrinum. NCBI lineage: Eukaryota > Metazoa > Chordata > Chondrichthyes > Orectolobiformes > Stegostomatidae > Stegostoma > Stegostoma tigrinum. The sequence goes on along the minus strand of NC_081358.1, from coordinate 1,718,219 downwards.
ATTGCTATGTGAGGGCTTACTGTGCAGAAATTGACAGCTGTTTACCTGCTATTACTAAAAGGTGACTCACTGGCTATGAAGTGTTATAGGATATCCTGAAATCAAATAAGTTGCTAAATAAATGCAAACTGCTTCAGAATCTTAGCCATCTAAATACTTTACAAACAATTTTGAAGTGTAATCACTCCTGCAATAAAACACTGAAAAGTAATGCCGATTGGCACCCTATCCACCATCTTAAACATTCACTCCACCAACACACAGTGACAGCAATTTACAAGATACACCTCAGCAATTCATTGAAGATTCTTTCAACATCTGCCAAACCAGTGACCTCTACCATCTGGAAGGGCAAGGGCAACATTTGCATGGCAACACCACCAACTGTAAGCTCCTTGCCAATTCACACATCATGCTGATATCTCTGTTCCTTCAGTGTCACTTGGTCAAAATCCTAGAACACTCTTCTGAACAACATTGGGTGTTGGATGTGAGTTTGCTCGCTGAGCTGGAAGGTTAGTTTTCAGACGTTTCGTCACCACTCTAGGTAACATCAGAGAGCCTCCGAAGCAGCGCTGGTGTTATGTCCCGCTTTCTATTTATTATAATCCACTACCACTACCTCATCCTGAGCTACAAATCTTCTCAAAACTCGCTAACATTGGGTGTACACAGAACACATGGGCTGCAGCAGGACAAGGTGGAAGTTCACAGCCACTTTCTCAAGGTCAACTGGGGAAGAGACAATATTCTGGTCTAGCCAGTGATGCTCACATCCCATGAAAGAAAAGTAAGTTGTTCTATTCTTGCACAAAAGCACAACTCCTCCACCATGACAGAAGGCATTAATGTCACAGACAATTTCAAGACACAAAGTGTTTCAAAGCTTGTGTTAAGTAACAAAATAAAATTTTCAAGCTTTTCCCAAAAATTTTAGTGAAGTTAGAGATAAAACAACCAGAATTTCATCTCCCATGAACTGAAACCTGGATGAAAGGCACTAATGTAATAACGTGTTACCAAGTCAAAAAATTAAGAACAACTATATGGATGGACACTATTCTCAATGGCAAACCCGTACATCAAGTTAAAATTAAGTCAAATTTATTTATAAAGTACAATATTACATAGGAATCCAGCAAGGTACTGACTAGAATTACTTAGAAAATAAAGATGAAGTCTGTCTACTAATGCGTGAACTTTGTCCTAGTGTATTTCAATAACAAAAAAGGGAATTTTTTGTTCAGTGCACCTGTCGATTATAGAAACTGGAAACAACCGAACATTGACTGAGCAATAGCTGGGAAAGGACCTCAACAGCTACTTTTCTTTCAGAGGATATTGTGTGTGTAAGATTAGAAGTTGAGACTGATCTGTGTGCGCCATATCACAAAGTGCAATATTCCACAAAATGGGATGCAAGGAGGAAATGCTTACATTTTCATTGAGACAGCTTGGTGCAGAAATGACCCAAATCATTTTTATAAAAACCTATTACAAAGCAGTATTCCACTTAGTCCAAATATGTCACATTTTCAATGCACACATTTATGGCAATGCTTATTCAAATAAATCATTATTTGCTTTATTTTTTTCTAACAATCAGCAGTACATTGTGACAGTATTTTAATGTGAAATATGTTAGCATGCTGCAAGCACTGACTTAATTTGGTCCTTCTCTTCTGTAAAGTACCAAATAGTGCTGCTTTCTTTATATATAGATTTTATTGCTGTTCAGGCTGGTAATGTTCTCAGACAAATCACTATAACTCTACCCCCTTACACTTCTATTGTATCAGTAACATATGTGACTTAACAAGTCACATTGTCATTTCCAATTGAAAACTGGCAATAGTCTGACTAATGATCCTCAAATTTATGCCTCCAAGCTTTAAGTGCCATTGATAAAGTCAAGGCAGTAAAATATATTATTCTAAAATGAGTTTTTAAAATGTAAAAGTTGTTTAAAAAGTGTATAACAAGTAGGAAGTAAATCTATTTATTTCAGTTCTTAGCCTTTCAAAACCCAAATCACTGCTTGGAAATATTACCAATGTCATGAATGCTCCAGAATGTCACATGGCTGAAGGACAGGACCTGGTTAGCACCCAAGTACTCAGTTCAAATTCAATCTTTGTGGAGGACATCTTCCACCAGGTGGCAGTGTTTGTTCAAATCAAAAATTAGGCTATCAGCTGCTGAAAAATCATTCGAGAGACAAAAAGCGTTAAACTTGATATCTGACTGCAGCACATCAGAAAAACATGAGATCTTGCTTTTAGCAGTGTTGGTTTGATTAAAATGTAGTTTTAAAGTAAATGGATTCTTCAATTCTCCAGGTTTATACCAGGCTAGTCTCGTTTACTTGGCTCTTTGTATTTTCTGTTGCCAGCCCCCAGTTGTTATTAAAATCACAGCTAGTGGCAATTACAACAAAACCACGGAAGACGGGTAACTTTTATTATGTTTTATCTTTGCTAATGTAAAGCAATGAAAATGAAACCGAGGAAAGCACATTTTCCATTTGGTGCTCTCCAGAATTTGGGTGCAATAAAAGCAGTGAAACTCAAATGTAAGCCATGATCAGGAGAAAGACTTAACAGCATGGAAAATTGCAGAGACAATGGCAACGCAATGAAGGGTTAAGTACACTCCCACACTTCAGTCTTCGTCTTTTTTAGTAAATGCCACTCAAATATACAGCTGTAGTGAGCAGTCAGGTGAAACGTTTACTGCTTTTCCTAGTTGCCAACTTGAGGAGGGCCTTCCGGGATGAGTGAGGTAAAGAAAGTGGTGATGAATGACCATGCAGAAGCCATGAAGCCTGGTGGCTCTGTCCCTGTTGTGCTTTCAGTGGTATCATCACCACTTTCACCACTTTCACCACTTTCTCCACTGTCATCGTCCAGACCTTCATCCATTAACCTCTCCTAAAAGAAAAAAAGAGCCCATTATAATCAGTCCACCTTTGTTTATGTCACAACTCTGCTGACCAACACCACCATCATAGAGTCCCTACAATGTAGAAATAGGCTATTTGGCCAAACCTCCAAAAGGGCATCACAGACAGATTCAAGCCCCACCCAACATTTCCTATAGTTAACACGTCTAACGTACACACCCTTGGCCACTACGGGGCAATTTAGCATGGCCAATCCACCTAAGTGCACATCTTTGGACTGAGGGGGGGAAACCGGAGCACCTGGAGGAAACCGATACAGACACAGGGAGAATATGCAAACTCCACACGGACAGTTGCCAGAGGGTGGAATGAAGCCCAGGTGCCTAGTGTTGGGAGGCAGCAGTGCAATAGGGTTAGGATAGTGCTAACCACTGAGCCGGCCCATCTTAGGGTGTTCAATGGACTGACGTGTATAGTTTATACCACCCCGAGAAAAACTGCCGTTAGAAATCCATCAAAAATAGTAGCTTTATGAGGACTAACAGGATATATGAAACATTTACCAGACACAAGTAGTATTGTGCACTGCCACCCTTAGGAGGTATTGCTGAAATTTTTCTTTACCTACTTTAAACATTGGGGCTGATCTTTGCCTTCATTGTGATCAATGATTGCTTCTCTGCTTTACCTGGTAAATGCAAATTTATTTCTTTAAAATAAAACAGCATTATGTAGAGCAAAGTCATCCAAGGTGTTTCTCTTTCTGCTTTGGTTCAAAGCCCAAACCAAAAATTTGCCTGAAGGAGTTTAGATTTCCAAGACATTTTGATTTTCATATTGAGAACCTCTCATTTAGCAGCACCCTACACAATTCCAAATATACTGAGCATTTTCAGCATTTCAACGAGCTAGAGCAATGACTCAAGGTCCGCATGACAGCCGCTATGGAATATTGTCCAGTAAAGCTTATAGATGCATTATTCTGATACCTAACTCGTTTCCTTTTCTTTTGCAGGTTTAATTTTATTTTCCATTGTTACACTCAGTTAACAGTGCACCTGCCTTAGGTACTTCATGTTTGAGTTTTTTTAGAACTTATCAAAGAACAAAGAAACCTACAGCACAGGAACAGGCCATTCAGCCCTCCAAGCCTGCGCCAATCGAGATCCTCTGTCTAACCTGTCATCTATTTTCTAACGATCTGTGTCCATTTGCTCCCTGCCCATCCATGTACCTGTCCAAATATACCTTAAAAGACACTAATGTGTCTGCGTCTACCACCTCCGCTGGCAACGTGTTCCAGGTGCCCACCACCCTCTGCGTAAAGAACTTTCCACGCATATCTCCCTTAAACTTTCCTCCTCTCACTTTGAACTCATGACCCCTAGTAATTGAGTCCCCCACTCTGGGAAAAATCCATCACTATTCTGCTTGGAATGACTGACTCTCTTGTTTTTTATTCAAATTCATGGTGAAATGATCAATTAAATCAACTGTAAATTACTCCAAGAAATGTTTAGACTCCAGTCACCAAAAAGACACAGGAGGAGACATTTGGAGCTAGTTCAAACTCACCATTTCATGAACTTCAAGGGCATTATCTTCTTGCCCTTCCTGATTGAACTCTATGGGATGATTTGCTGGCCGTCGATTCTGCGCATCTTGTCTGAATGGGAACCACCCAGCTTGATGCCTAGGATTTTCAACAAACATAGTTGATATCAGGCATAGTATGCCTTAAACAGTGTAAGCCAAGCTGCAAATTCCTTTTCTAACAAAACAGATGGAGATCCTGCTCTAGCAATAGTTAAAGTGCACTTCTACTGCTGACAGATTGGATCCAAAAATGGAACGAAAACTCTTATACTCAGCAAGTTGAAAAGATGACAACAGTCTGTTCTTCACTGATAGAGCACATGAGACTTCCTCCACAATGGAAGAAGGATTGAAGCCTCTGAATTCTACAGCAGAGAAGTATCTGCTGGCATTGTAGCATTTGGAGCACTAGATATTCTGTCTGACCCTTTCCTAAACACATTAAAGAGCTCCAGTGAGAACACTCAATTGGTGTCAGGGTCAAATCACTACTTATCACAGAAGGTAAGCGGAAGTGCTATACAAAAACGAGTCCGTTCTGGGGAAATGGAGGAGTTTTTCCATTTGGGATGAACAGAAAAAAATTAGATGACTGTTTTTGAACAAGTACTATTTTCATGCACGACATGGCAGTTTACTAGGCTTCATAGAACTGTGACAGTGCAGCTGGCTGCCATTTGGCACATCATGCCTGTGCCACCTTAAGTGATCATCATTTCAAAGTGTCAATCTTCTGCTTTCTCCCCAGAGCCCTGCACTAAATCTAAATAAGACATCCAATGCTCCCTTGAATGCTTCAATAGAGCCAGCCTCCACTACATTCCATACCCTAACTACTTGCAGAGTGAAAATGTTTTTTCTCACTTCACCCGTGCTTTTCTTTTGCAGATCACTTTAAAACTATACCCTCTTGTCCTTGATCCTTTTAGAAGCAGGAGCAGTTTAAAAGCAGCCAGACTTTGAAAATCTCTATCATATCTCCTCTTAGCCTTCTTCACTAATCTATCCACATAACTAAAGTTTCTCATCCCTGGAACCATTTGTGTAAACCACTTCTGAAATCTCTCCAATGCATTAATATCATTCTGTAATGTGATGCCTAGAACAGTACACTAGTCAAACCTGCTCCAAACACGGCAGTAAATAGACCTCTTAAGTCGACTACATTTTTCATCTCTCACCACTGTTAACTACAGGTCATCTGGTACAGCAGAAGTTACATCCATGTTTGTGGGGGTTCAAATCCCACAGAAATTCACTACTGAAGTAGTGAGCATGACCAGTTTTAACAGGCTGATAATCAGCCCACAGATCCTTCCACCCACTGCTTCACCATTACTCCCCAAAGGGAGGATAAAAGAATGCATTACAACATCTCACCCAGTCTTCTCCAAGAGGACAAAGTCAGCTGTGCACTTAATGCATTTGAAGATGCAACAGCAAAGTGCACACGACAAGACAAGTTAGTTTGATATCCTTTTACCGTAAAAGGAGTGCTCCAAAGAATATTCTTGATTAAAAACATAAAACCCAGATATTCAATTGAATTCCAAGTTGCTTACGTAACTCAGTCACAATTCTGACTCCTGAAATTACTGCTGCACTTGCTTTAGGATGGTGTGCAGCAAAAGTTTGCAGGCTGATTCCTGGGATGTCAGGACTAACATAAGAGGAAAAGTTGAATTGTTTAGTCGAGTTGAATTGTATATTCATTGGAATTTAGAAGAATTTGTGGTGGGGGTAGGGACTGTGTGTGGAGAGATAACTCATACAAATTCATTAGATCCTAACAGGACTAGCCAGGGCAGATACAGGAAGAATGCTTTTGACAGCAGGGGAGTCCAGAACCAGAGCTCAATGTTTAAGAACACAGGATAAGCCATTTAGAATTGAGACGAAGATGAATTTCTTCATCCAGAGAGTGATGAATGTTGGTAATTCATTATAACAGAAAGCAGTCAAATCCAAAAAACATACGATTCCAACAACAAGTTAAGTATAGCACTTGCGGCAAAGGGATCAAAAGGTTATGAGGAAAAGTATTTGTGTTTGATGATCAGATACGATTACAATGAACGGTGGAGCAAGCTTGAAGGGTTGCATTGTCTACTGCTGCTCCTATTTTCTATGTTGCTATGTCGGCACTGTACTGTTAGTTGCTGAATTTTGGCATATATAAAATCCTGAAGAAAGGTTTCAAATGATTTGCAGTAAAGTTTAAACATTTTCCTCACTTAAATTCAGATACTCAGTTATGCAAAGCAAATCTTAAGCCTGGCAAGTTTGCTTGATGTGACATCTCAGAAGGACAGGGCTCAAAAGCAGATTTGTGGAGAAAAAGGCAACAATGGGACATGTTTAGAGTCATCACCTTAATCAAAAGAAAGGTATTTTTGTTTAAGGAGACAATAGCAGAGAAACTGATAAAAAAAGTGGACTTAACATCAGCCAATAAAGAGCTCCAAATGAAGGAAAACATAACAAATAAAAACCAAGGCAGGGTGATAATTTGGAAGCCAGGGAGGAATGCATATCATGCAAGAATAAAAGGTCAGCTGCAAAGCGAAGATACTAGTGGAATTGCAAAGTTTCTTGTTCCAACACTGGCGTGAAACAGCACCTCCACAAGATAAATTAAATGTTCCAAAGCAATGTGGATCCAAGGGGAATAAATAAGTCTTCTGAATTATTGCTAGAGCAGCAATGCGCATTGATTTTGATTTTAAATTTAAAGTAGTGGCACATTAGGAACGGAAACAAATTATTCTATGTTCCGAGAACATGGAGAGAAACAAACCATGTTTTGGTCCCTGATGTATTAAAATGAGTTTCAATCTTTGTAGTGAATTATGATAGCACAAAAGGAATGCAACAAACATACAGATGGCTTTATGGCTTCACTGTCTACGTTAAAGTGTAAAGTCAACTGTTAACAGGACTTAGAAGTCACTCAGAGCCAATAAGAACTGCCGATGCTAGAGTCAGATAACACATTATGGAAGTTCTGAGGAAGGGTCACCGGACCTCAAACGTTAAATCTGTTTTCTCCTTCATAGATGCTGCCAGACCTGCTGAACTTTTCCAGCAACTTTGTTTTGGTTCCTATAACAATGTGGCACTGAAGCTGGAGGAACAAAGCAGACCAGGCAGCATCAGAAGAAAGGCCCCAAACTGAAACGTCAGCTTCCCTGCTCCTCTGATGCTGCCTGGCCTGTGGTGTTCCTCCAGCTCCACACTGCTATCTTAGCTAACAGGACTTCATATTTGGCAGTCACACTGTCTGGTTTTTAAACAAAGTGTCAGACTTATCTAATCTAATGAGCATCTACAAAACCATTACACATTACTTAGTTCACCAAACAAGGTGTCGTAACAACAGTGATAATGGGAACTGCAGATGCTGGAGAATCCAAGATAATAAAATGTGGAGCTGGATGAACACAGCAGGCCAAGCAGCATCTCAGGAGCACAAAAGCTGATGTTTCGGGCCTAGACCCTTCAATCAGAGAGGGGGATGGGGTGAGGGTTCTGGAATAAATAGGGAGAGAGGGGGAGGTGGACCGAAGATGGAGAGAAAAGAAGATAGGTGGAGAGAGTATACGTGGGGAGGTAGGGAGGGGATAGGTCAGTCCAGGGAAGACGGACAGGTCAAGGAGGTGGGATGGGGTTAGTAGGTAGGAGATGGAGGTGCGGCTTGGGGTGGGAGGAAGGGATGGGTGAGAGGAAGAACAGGTTAGGGAGGCAGAGACAATTTGGACTGGTTTTGGGACGCAGTGGGGGGAGGGGACGAACTGGGCTGGTTTTGGGATGCGGTGGGGGAAGGGGAGATTTTGAAGCTGGTGAAGTCCACATTGATACCATTGGGCTGCAGGGTTCCCAAGCGGAATATGAGTTGCTGTTCCTGCAACCTTAGGGTGGCATCATTGTGGCAGTGCAGGAGGCCCATGATGGACATGTCATCTAAAGAATGGGAGGGGGAGTGGAAATGGTTTGCGACTGGGAGGTGCAGTTGTTTATTGCGAACCGAGCGGAGGTGTTCTGCAAAGCAGTCCCCAAGCCTCCGCTTGGTTTCCCCAATGTAGAGGAAGCCACACCGGGTACAGTGGATGCAGTATACCACATTGGCAGACATGCAGGTGAACCTCTGCTTAATGTGGAATGTCATCTTGGGGCCTGGGATAGGGGTGAGGGAGGAGGTGTGGGGGCAAGTGTAGCATTTCCTGCGGTTGCAGGGGAAGGTGCCGGGTGTGGTGGGGTTGGAGGGCAGTGTGGAGCGAACAAGGGAGTCACGGAGAGAGTGGTCTCTCCGGAAAGCAGACAGGGGTGGGGATGGAAAAATGTCTTGAGTGGTGGGGTCAGATTGTAGATGGCAGAAGTGTCGGAGGATGATGCGTTGTATCCGGAGGTTGGTGGGGTTGTGTGTGAGAACGAGGGGGATCCTCTTTGGGCGGTTGTGGCGGGGGCGGGGTGTGAGGGATGTGTTGCGGGAAATGATACATGTGTATCATTTGTTACAAATGTAACAACATACAGCCTAGAGTACTCAAGGAAATGGCCCTTGAAATGTTGGATGCAATGGTGGTCATCTTCCAAACATCTAAAAACTCTGGAGTCTAGACCATGAAACATAAAATGAAAACACATCTTGATTTCATTTGTGCCATAGGAACAAATGTTCGGTCATTCACTTCCTTCAGCCATTCAACTAGATTCTTGCTGGTCTGCACAACCCCATTTAGCCATGTTTCCACACATCCTGCAATACTATTACGCAACAAACATGCACCCATCAGAGTTGTGAAAACTTTAATTTGTTTCCAGAATTTAGGAAGCAGAATGTTTCAGACTTTTACTCCACTTTGCATGAAAAGGTTGGTGAGGAGGAGGATCGGGAAAGGAAGGTTATTGTCCGTGAGGTGGCAGAAACAATTGCATTAATAATAATTTAATTGTGTTAATTCAAAACTTTACTGCAGGGTATGTCAGAGATGTTAACAATCCACTACTCTCACCTCCAACTTCCCCTTCCTCCCTCATGTCCCCAACTATATTGTGACCTTAGGAGATTTTTGCCTATGTCTCCTTGTAACTCCATTTGAAACCCTGCTGATATTGTCTTGGATTAGCCACCATTTCCTTCAGTTAAATTCCAGGCCAACTAAAGGATTCATCATTTACTATCACTTAGCACCCATGCCATTGACTCCACTTTCCTTCAGATGACTCTTCAGACTGAACTAGATTATTCACAAGCTTCCAAGTGGACAAAATTGCTCAGTCCCATCTATACCTCAGTTGAAAATCTTCTCATCTGCTCAAGATTCAACTGTTGCAGAACTTTGCTCGCCGGATCTTCACCGTGCACTCTGCAAAGTTGTTCTAATCCAAGTTCAATATCCAATCCAGGACAGAAACTTCCCTCTTCCACATCTACACTGGCCCTAAACCCCACCTCTTCCTCCTTTACATTGATGAGTGCATCAGCGCCGCCTCGTGCTCCCAAGAGGAGCTCGAACAGTTCATCCACTTCACCAACATCTTCCACCCCAACCTCAAGTTCACCTGGACCATCAGCAACACATCCCTTACCTTCCTGGACCTCTGTCCCCATCTCAGGCAACCATCTAGAAACCAATGTCAATTTCAAACCTACCGACTCCCATAGCTACCAAGAACACACCTCCTCCCACACACCTTTCTGCAAAAAGGCCAACCCCTATTCCCAAATCCTTCGCCTCCGCCCCCCAAGATTAGGCATTGCACTCCTGGACATCCCAGATGTCCTCCTTTTTCAAGGACTGCAACTTACTCTCCACAGTGGTTGAAAACACCCTCGACTGTGTCGCTCAAATTTCCTGCAACTCATCCCTCACACCCACTCCCTGCAATAATAACCAAAACAAAATCCCCCTCGTCCTCACGTACCACACCACCAACCTCCAGATCCAACGCATCATCCTCCGACACTTTCAACATCTGTAATCCGACCCCACCACCAAAGACATTTTTTCCTCCCCACCCTTGTCTGCTTTCTGGAGGGACCACTCGCTCCATGACTCCCTTGTCTGCTCCACACTCCCCTCCAGCCCACCACCCCCAGCACTTTTCCATGCAAGCACAGAAAATGCTACACCTCCCCCTCACCCCCAATCCAGGCTCTAAAATGACCTTCCACATCAAACAGACGTTCACTTGCACATCTGCCAATGTGATATTCTGCATCCGCTGTTCCTGCTGTGGCCTCCTCTACATCGGGAAACCAAGCAGAGGCTTGGGGGCCACTTTGTGGAACATATATACGCTCGGTTCGCAATAAGCAACTGCACCTCCCAGTCATGAATCATTTCAACTGCCCCTTCCAGTCCTCAGACGACATGTCCATCCTGGGCCTCCTGCAGTGCCACAACGTTGCCACCCGTGGGTTACCGGAACAGAAACTCATATTCCACTTGGGAACCCTGCAGCCCAATGGTATCAATGTGGATTTCGCCAGCTTCAAAATCTCCCCACCCCCCCCATTGCAAGCCAAAACCAGCCCAGCTCATACCTGCCTCCCTAACCTGTCCTCCGACCCATCCACTCCTTCCACCTCAAGCCCCATCCCCCATCTCCTACCTTGTAGCATCATCCTGCCGCCTTGGCCTGTCTGTCCTCCCTGGACCAACCTAGCCCCTCCCTAACTCCCCACCTTTATTGGCTCCAACCCTGCCTCCTTGATCTGTGTCTCACCTCCACGTATCTTCTCCTTTATCCATCTTCTATCTGCTTCCCCCTTTCTCCACATTTATTTCAGAATCCCTTCCCCTCCCCCATTTCTGAAGAAGGGTCTAGACCCAAAACGTCAGCTTTTCTGCTCCCAGATGCTGTGTGGCCTGCTGTGTTCATCCACCTTGTTGTCTCAGATTCTCCAGCATTAGCAGTTTCTACTGTCTCTAGAAATAACAGGAGCTGACTTGGACCATTAATAACTGAATTACAAAAATCAGAACTTATGAATGTAAAAGTCACCATAAGAATTACAAAAAAGTTGATGGTTACAAAAGTTGAAAATTATAACTAAACTTATAAATTGAAATAAAATTATAACAAAGCAGTTACTAAAGATTTCTCCTTCTTGTCTGTCTGCTTAATTGAAAAAAAAACATTGTGATAGGAAATACTTTGTAAGGCCCTGCTTTAAATTCAATTACAAATCTAAGATTAAGAAAAAGAAGAGTAACAATACTTACAAGTAAACCAGTAAAATAGCTCCCATCACCATCACAAAGCGGCTGAAAGAGGAGTAGAAATAGACAATGCTTAGCAGGATGCCTGCTCGAGAGACAGTGTACATCCAGTCCAACCAATCACGGTTTAAGTCCTCTTCATTTAGGACCGGGCCTCCTTGTGCATTCATCTGAATATTCTGGTTGATGGGTCTGTTCTCTGGAACAGCTGCAATGGGGACAGCTGGGGCCTCATCTGGGCGATTAGGCTCAGGGTTCACGGGCTCAGAAGATGCTGGACTGGAGGACTGCATATTGGTTGATCCTGAGAGCCTGATGGCAGCTTGACTAGAAGCAGGGGATAAAGAAACAAATTATGAAGCTTTGTGCTCATTAAGTCAAATGTTAGAATGGACAGTTGGGGAAAAAAAAATGTTGTTTTTGGCATCTGACACTCCCAGACAAAGAAAACTCTAGCCATATGGAAATCAAAGATCCCTTTTCTCCAAAATTCAGAAGGGACAAGTGTAGATTTTGCTCTAGAATCTGTGCTGAATTAGAGGCGGCTTTTCATGGCAAAACTATTTGCACCAGGGAAATACAGATTAGCTAGCCTAATATCTGTGGAGGAAGTTGTTAGAGTCTGTCAAGACAGGTAAAAGAATACGGCCCGGTGGCTCAGTGGTTAGCAGTGCTGCTCACAGCACCACAGACCTGGGTTCATTCCACCTTCAGGCAACTGTGTGTGGAGTTTGCACATTCTCCCAGTGTCTTTGTATGTTTGATCTGGTTTTCTCCCACAGTCCAAAGATGTGCAAGCTAGGTGGATTGGTCATGTTAAATTGTCCGTTGCGTAACTAGGTAGGATTATAGGCGGATAAGTCTGGGTGAATGCTCTGAAGGTCGGTGTAGACGTGTCAAGCCAAAGGGCCTGTTTGTTGGGATTCCGTGAAATACCTTAAAAATTTTCAGTTAATCAGGGAGAGTCAGCATGAACGTATTACAGGTACATCATGCCTAAGAAAGCTCGGTGTTTTGAAAAGGTGCCAAAGGTAGTGGACACAGAAATATCTGTGGACGGTCTTTATACGGACATCTAGAAGGCATTTGATAAATTCCCACATCATAGACTGTTAACTAAGGAAGAAGCCCAAGGGCTTGAGGGCAAATTACTAACATGGCTGAGAAATTAGTTAGTGGCAGGTGACAGAAAGTATGGATAATGCACCGCTACTCAAATTGGAAGGATGTGACCAGTGGTGTCCAACAAGAGTTAGGGCCCTAAATTATTCACATTATTGATCAACCACTTGGAAAATGACATAGAAAGTGATATATCCAAATATGCTGACACAAAGTTAGACAGCATTGTAGACAGTGTAGATTACAGCACAAAGTTACAAAGGGTTATTGATAGACTAAGTGAATGGGCAAAACTGGGTTGAAAGTGCAAAAGTGTGAGGTTATCCACTTTGGACTAAGAAAGGATAGACCAGGGTACCTTCTGTATGGCATGGTTACATATGAAGGATCTCACAGGTAGTGCCCTTCTCACCACTAGCCAAACAATGTCCTGCTAAGTTCTGGCCACGAGACATTCTACTAAATGACTGATCATCTACCCAGGGAACAAACCCAAAGGATCCACCCTCTCCTTTTGCAGTACGGTCTTGAGGACACCACCTGCTGACCACTTTCTGATGGGCTTGTAGTCAAAAGGTGATTTTCTTGGTAAATTACTCCACAAAGATAGCTGTTACAGAATAAGCCAACCACTAGGAGCATTCCGCAACAAGGCCAGTCCTATCCTTCGCAACACCAGGGACAGGTAGAACCCCAGTGCAAAGTGACAATTCATGCCTGAATACTGAGGATCTATGCACAGCTTCATACAGCCACATACAAAGGTGGCCATCAGGATAAGACCAGCATTTGGTACATTCTTCCCTCCTTATCCAGAGTTTTGTACATGGTGTCCCTGCAGACACGGTCCATCTAAGACCTCTCGATGAAATGGAAGTCAGCTCAGGTAGCTAACAGCGTAGGCTCTGGGAACAGGCAACAGAGAGTGTGTCTCACACCTGATGTCAGACTTGTACCTACAACGGGAAGTGAGCTCCCAAAAGCCCAGTATCTGCACCACCTTTGCGACAAGTTCTTGCCAGGTTCTGTGCAGGCCCCAGTATCTTTGAATCATATTCCAAGCACCTTTAGGTAATGTGTCCTGGTGATGAAGGGGATAAAGGATCGGTTGACCAATTCCCAAAGAACATGGAATTCACTCTTGCTTTGATTTATCTTTGCTCCCAAAACCAGTGTGAACTGGTGCTCATGAGTCTGCGTGTTGACAGTGGATTTGAACAGAAAATGACAACAGCATCCACGTACAGGGAGGCTTTGGCTGCAGGTCTCCGCTGTCCAGAAGAGTCACCCTCTGAGGCTCACATCCTCCCTGATGGACTCAGCAAAAGGCTCTTTACGACACAAAGACAGGAGAAAGTGGGCAGCCCTGCCTGACTCCGGAGCTGATTGGAAAACTTTCCAATTTCAGCCCATTAATAGAAACTGCACTACTAGTGTTGGTATAGAGCGGTTAGATCCAATTGCATACTCCATCCCCAAAGCCCATTTCGAGACCACATCCCATATGCAGAATTTGTAACCTGCATTCAGTGAAATTGGTCAGCAATTTCTAATTTCTTCCCTCTTCCGTTTGCAATTTTTCCTCATGGATTCACACATGCTACCTGACAAAAGCATACAGCCATCCACCTCCAGCAAGTCATGACCAATTAAGTCCCTCAGAGCTTAATAAAACTCAGCCAGTAAGCCGTCACTTCCAGAAGCTTTACTCTCTGAAGACTTGGGGGACTTGATCAGCTCATCCAGAGGTAACAGCTGGTCCAGTCTCTCCTACATGTTGTCACCCAAGATCTCTGTGATAAGAGGATAGGAACAACTGGGAAGGCACACCGCAGACTTCGTGAATATTGTCTGGTATAAAAGGACTTGTTGATCCTCAGGATCAGACCATGTGGCCAATATATAACTCTACTCCCGTGTATATGTGATTGACTCTTACCTGCCTCTGAATGGCCTAGCAAGTTATTCAGTTACTTCAAAACCTATTTGAGGCAGGGTGATAAAATACTAGCTTGTCAGTCTCCATACCCCATAAAAGGATAGAAAGAAACTGGACAGCTGGAACAATTATTTTAGCTTACCTTTCTTCAGATACCTGCGTAACAGTGCAGAATGTGGGAGGATGGAGGAGAATGTAATAGATAATAACTTCCCTATTTTAGTTAGCAGATTACTGTTTTATAGCAATTAAACTATTTAGACAAACTGGATAACATCTTACATCAAAACTAATCTTAAAATGCAAATTCAGCTTGATCAGGAACTTAGACTCTCCTGCAAGGTCCATTTCGTTGAGAGAATTAAGAAGGCAGTTTAATTTAGGCTAAAAGAAATAAATTACAACAAATATATCAGTAAACAAAAATTAACTACAAATGATAACTGCATGAATTTCAAAGTAAAATGACTTCACACAGAACATGAAGTACCAGGTAAAGCTGCAGGGTTACAATCTACGGTGAATATTATGTTACTGTGCATCAATCCTATCAACAATGTCCGAGGGTTAAAATATCTCCCATTGCTGTATTATTTCACTTTGACCTCAACAACGTTTTCTGACTAAAGTAACACTTGCAACTGGGAAACTGTCACAAATGAATAAGAGATACAGTACCATTTTCCTGATAGACTGATTTAATCTTCATATTTGTTAAAAAAACTGAGAAATGCATCTTGTCAGGTCCGAGTAACGAAATACTTACTATTGCATGTAGTACTGTCGTGCATACATCTGCTGCCACCAGAGGACATGTTGTGGACTGTACATGGAATATATTGGGAAGTTGCCTGGGATTCCTGGCTGCATAGGAACCTGGCTAACTCCATGTCTAAATGGAAAGAAATACCAGAGTTCAGTGGAGAGAAGAGTCAAAACCAGGTTTCGCAATTGTTATTTTGGCTATCTTCTGAAAATGTGCATGTCAACTTTTTAAGGCCTAGATAATGGAAGAATTTTGCACTTCCAACTGATTAGTTACAGTCTACCACACACTGGAAACCTACTAAACATTTTGTCCAAAAGACCACAGATGCAAGAGCAGAAGGAGCCTATTCAGCCCAACAGGTTTTCTCCTACATTCAATGAGATCATAACACATCTGATGATCCTCAACTCCACTTTCCTGCCTCTACTCCATAGCCATTGACACCCTTACTGATTAAATCACTCAAGAATACACGTAACAACCCAACCTCTACCACCCTCTGGAGGTGAATAATTCCACCAATTCATTAGCCTAAGAAGAAATTCCCCATTTTTATCCTTACTTAACCCAAAATTATGCCTTCTATGCTACGCTCTCACGAGGGCTAACAACTTCTTCAAATCCAATCTGTCAAATCCCCTAAATTTACTTCACAGTTCAACAAGGTTGATCGTTCTTCTCAACTCCAACGAGCACTAGCTCAACCTCGTGAATCTGTCGTCAAAAGGACAATTCCCCTATCCTGGGATAAACCTAGAACTGTTATTCAGTAACCAGCAAACACAGAGCATGCAGGGCCTTACAATCATCTTTTAAAAACAAAGAATAGCATTAGATGCTCAGATCCAGCTCGCTGAAACTCAGTTTGAATTCCAAAAGACACACTCTGGTCCAAAGCTGGTCAAAGATTTGAGACCGAAATGGATAGAGGTTGCAAATGCCACAAGAAAAGTTAGGTTAACTGACCTAGTCATCAAGAAAACAGTCAACATATCAGAGCAACAAGGAGTCCAGTCCAAAACAAAGCCCAAAAACTAAGGGGTTTGCTTGTTCAATTTCCCTGCTACTATTACTAAATTCCACGTATACCCCATGTCAGACATATCGCAGTACCTGTCCACACTTCCAAAAGTCATTTAAGATTATTTCAATAGGCATGTCCAATCCTGTAAACTTGATCAATGATATTCCTTTGATATTAGTACACTTAACATGAACAACTTGTGAAAACAGTACTTTCAGCATTGAGAAAATGTTTGGAATTAAACAGCCTATTTCACAGGCACAAGATGTTTCAAAACTTCTGAAGCTGTTGAAGTGTTTTTTTGAAAAATGTAGTTACCATAGAAATCAAAGAAACACAACAGTTAATTTCTAAATAGCATGCCCCATGAACAAGAATGGGATTGTGTCGAAATCATTTGTTTTCATGATGATGATTTAAGGGTAAAACATTGACCAATCCATAACAAGAACTCCCAGGCTCAGCTGCAAAATAGTACCAACTATTTTACCAGTGATAATGGGAACTGCAGATGCTGGAGAATCCAAGATAATAAAATGTGAGGCTGCAAGAACACAGCAGGCCCAGCAGCATCTCAGGAGCACAAAAGCTGACGTTTCAGGCCTAGACCCTTCATCAGAGAGGGGTCTAGGCCCGAAACGTCAGCTTTTGTGCTCCTGAGATGCTGCTGGGCCTGCTGTGTTCATCCAGCCTCACATTTTATTACCAACTATTTTACATTCACATGAGAAGCAGATAGGCTTCAGCTTAACACATTATTCAAAAGACACCACCTCCAACTGTATAATATCTCTTTGGCATTATACTCATGTGTGAACCGTGATGTTCATGTTTAAATCATGGGCTAGAACCCAGCTCGGAGCCAAGACTGCTACCCTCTGAGCCAAGGCCAATATTAATAACAGAGCTTTTGACACAAGCTTGGGTAGGTGGTGGTGGTGGTGAGGGGAGGGGGTAGGAGTGGTGTGGGGTGGTGGTGTTGGTATTGGAGCTGTTGAGGAAAAGAGGATTGCAAGTGCCCAGAGAGTGTGATAAAAGCTGAAATCTTGGGAAAAGGGATGTCACGGTAGATTAAATTTCCAAATATAGGAGGGGCGTTAGATAATTGAGGAGTTCAAACACAAGATGCGCATAATAAATTTGCGGATGAGGACACCAGGTGGTGACCTGGATCAAAACCAGGACAATAGGCAGATATGATACTTTTCCTACAGCATGACGAGCAGCAATTTCAAAAGGACTGGTTTTTTAAAGGAAAAGGGAACGCTGCTGATCAGGAGCAAACTGAAATATTCATGTCTGGAGAATCAGCTAAGTATGCATTTTTCAGCAACAGATGAGTTTGGTTAGAGTGCAGAGATGTTTATTTTTATTCTTCTTATCTTTGGTTGGAACCAAAACCTGTGAACCAAAGGTGACCTTTGGTTTTTTTTAAACAGAACAAGATGCTGTTTGTAAAAGGAAAGGACACACTGATATTGGTTTACGGGGCCTGACCTGAGAAGTTAATTGCTGGTTGATTATTGCTTGGACAGCACTTTAAGTGTCTTAACTCCAAGATGCATTATGCTCAAAAGCTGGTAAACGTTTCGATGATAAAGCAGCCAGTACTGGTAGGTTAAGTGCCGAACCAACTAACAAAGAGAAAGGCTGTGGTTGTGAAAGCTGCTAGAAAATATTTTAGTTCCTCTCCAGTTTCCCTCCTGTTATCAACTTATTGAAAAATTCAGAGAACAGAATCCCAGTTATAAGAAATGTGAATACCCACCTTGGAGCCTAAAGGAAGATGTTTGCATTGACCAATCTCTTAAGAAATAAAGCTAGATTCAATCCCATGTGCCTGCTTTATTACATATCATTGAAACTACTTGAATGACCTGGCCAAGTACATCTCTTATCATTTATTCCTTAACAATGTGGCTGTCAGTTTGAGTGTGTGGGAGTGATGTTCAAAGGAGATCGAGTTTAAGTCCTAGATAATAATTAGAATATCTTGTTTAACTTGGCTCAACTAGTTACAGTATTAAGAATAAATTGTTAATCTTGTTTAAGCTATAAACTTGGTGTCTGGTATCAGCTATTCATAAAATCTAGTTAGGAACCACTGGGGCAACTTTAAGGACCATTCAATGCTTAAAATTTTACTGTGCGGCAAATACAGGGATGGGAGGCTTATTTGACTTGCCTGCTGTTGTAACAAGATTTCGGAGGCAGGTTGCCATTACAAAGAAGGACGTATTCAGTGTTTTGAAGATTCAATAGATCTTAAGTCAAATTGTTCTGACTTGGACATGTACTGAGTCCAAAACCTTGAAATTCCTTCACTAAACCACTTAAGGGAGTGACATCATTACAGGTCCCTGCACTAATTCACTAAGTTCCACCATCAACTTTCTGTACTTACCCTTGCATAACGTGCTGGAATCCATGACTCTGTGCATGGTTTAAAGGAACCTGAGAAAAGTTGCGGTGTCTGACATCAGCTGAATTAGAACCTGTGGGTCCAATAATGGTTTCTTGGCTTGGAGATGACGATGGTGTTGTGGTACTTGAATTTTCAGAACTCTGAGAAGGTAACAAAATTCATTTTAAATGTTTTTATTAAATAACAAGAAATGTCCAGTAATGGACAGAACCATGAATGACAGAGGATTAATCTGAAACAATAATTGTTCTTCTTCCCTCTTACCTTGCTGTCTTTGTCCTGCTTCCTTACTGGAACTTCCAGTTCTGAACTCTGATCAGGTCTTTAAACAACTCCTACACATCAAATGTGGACTTGTCCGATAACAACAACTCCCAATTAACTGTTCCTAGCTTTTGCTTTCTACTGTTGTAATTTGCCATCCTCCAATTCAGCACCTCCCTTAAGGTCCTGACTTATCCTTGTTCATTGCTATCTCAAAGCATAAGGAGGTGTGATCACTGTTTCCGAAGTGCTGTTCCAGTGAAAGATCAGTCATCCGGCCCGGCTCAGGATCCAATGTGGCCCTGCCTCTAGTTCAACTGTTTCAGGGGGTTAATAAGAAAACCAACTGACCTATGAAAGACTGACAAAATGCTCTAGATAATCCAAAATGTGAAAGAACCCAAGTTGAAAAGGTCAGATAGCTTTTATACTAAATCTCTCCAGTTACATTCAAGGGTGTTTAAACCTGGTGCTTCTGGGTTTGTGTCAAAGCAGACTAATGACTCTATTATTCTTTACAGATACATTCTTCATTGTTAGCGAGTTTTGAGAAGATTTGTAGCTCAGGTTGAGGTTCTGGATGTGAGTTTGCTCGCTGAGCTAGAGGGTTAGTTTTCAGACATTTCGTCACCATTCTAGGTAACATCATCAGTGAGCCTCCGAAGCAGCGCTGGTGTTATGTCCCGCTTTCTATTTATCTGTTTAGGTTTCCTTGGGTTGATGTCATTTCCTGTTCTTTTTCTCAGAGGATGGTAGATGGGCTCCAAATCAATGTGTTTGTTGATGGAGTTCCGGTTGAAATGCCATGCTCCTAGGAATTCTCGTGCATTCCAACCAGAACTCCATCAACAAACACATTGATTTGGAGCCCATCTACCATCCTCTGAGAAAAAGAACAGGAAATGACATCACCAACCCAAGGAAACCTAAACATATAAATGGAAAGCGGGACATAACACCAGCGCTTCATCGGAGGCTCACTGATGATGTTACCTAGAATGGTGACAAAACTAACCCTGAAAACTAAGTCTGAAAACTAACCCTCCAGCTCAGCGAGCAAACTCATATCCAGATTCTTCATTGTGTCCAGCGGCAAAGGCATAAATTCACAAAAACACATCATCCTGGGCTGCCTGTAAATGGATAAAGTCATCCCAAAATAAAAATCATGAAACAAATGTGCTTAAAGTCACTGGGTCTAAAACCAAGGCATTTTATCTCAAATGAATGCACAAAATGATAGCATAATAATAACTATTTACTCGCATTTTCAAACATGTAGAAACCTGCCAATGCTTGTATCAGAAATTTAACTGTGGAAAACTTGCCCTAAAAGTAATGAAGTAAGAAGAAACAAAGCGCAAACATGCAAGAACATTAAATAAAGCGGTCAGATTCTGTGACCAAATTAGCATCTTTTACTACAGATATAATGCATATTCAGCAATTTTAACAGGATATTTTTATTTTCCAGAAAGCATGGCAACGCACAGTTCCACTGCAAAGGCTAAGAAATCAACCTAGTTCGGGACAGTTTTAAGTCGTGACAGATGGGGATGTATGTATTGACCAATGCTGCCCTTTAAAATGATGGCTGCACTAACTTTAAACAGAAACACATTTACCATGGTTCCGTTGTTGGTTGCCAGAGTTCCATTGTTCCTATAACTGGATTTGGGTGATCCTGGAGGAGTCCTTGAAGAGCAGACTAGGTGAACCATATGATACTCGTCTTGCTGTGTCACAAATGGGAGCGGTGGAAAGAATGAAAAATGAGAAGGCAAAAGTAGTCAATGCTATAACAAAGCCACAGCTAAAGATACACATGCAGAATTTCATTTTAAACATTATCTACTGTTTTGCTCATTTTCTACATCAGACAAAATGTGCTGGGGAGATTAGCTCCATACAAGTCATTTAGCTCCTCAAAAAAAGCCAAAATACACAACTGAATCAAGGAAATATTGCTCATAGAACTAAGAATTCATGCTTTTCAAACCAAATATAAAGGAAGAACAATTGATTTCCATTCATTACTTTGTAGGGAGGTTAAACATTTTAACATGTGACTATGTCCCAACACCATGGCATCATGAAGATACAGGAAAATGCGAAACACAACAGAACGCAGGCAGGCAGAGATTCAGTGATAATGGGAACTGCAGATGCTGGAGAATCCAAGATAACAGGAGCTGGATGAACACAGCAGGCCAAGCAGCATCTTAGGAACAGATTCAGGTGCTTTTGTATGTGAATCACAATATTACCTTTATGCACTTTGTATGGTAATGATCTGCTTGTACTGTAAGCAAAACAAAGCCTTACACTGTACCTAGGTACATGTGACAGTAATGAATCAAATAAAAGATATTAACATGCAAGCACACCAAGTGACTAGGGAGATAAATTGAACATTATTTTCCTGCAATTTGCGAAGAGAGTATAATTGCAAAGTGTTATACAATGATATAGGGTATTGCCAAGTTCTTTTTCCTTCATTATTTCTTGGGATGTTTGTAATAGTGATGTTTGGTGCCCAAACCTAAATGCCTTTGAACTGAGTTGTTTACTAGGCCATTTCAGAGGGCAGTAAAGTGTCAATCGCATTACCATCAGCCATGATGTAAATGGTGGAGTGGACTTGATGGGCCAAATGGCCTTACTTCCACTATGTCTTATGGTGGATCTGGAGTCAGATGGATGCACGTGCACAAATTCTGCACAACTAAGCCTTTGTTAAATACCCCACCGGTAAAATCAAACTGGCAGCGACCACGTAAGCACAATATTTATAAGTGATCAGCACACTCTGACATCCCTATATACTGGCAGCAGTACTACGCACACATAAAGAGAACTTTTCAATAATATCTGCAAACAACTTTTCTTTTTAAGGACAACCTCATGGCATCATTACTGAGTGAGCTATCCAACCCATCAAGTCTGCACCACCATTCAATAAGGTCATGCTCATGTTAATTCTCAATTCTAATTTACTGCCTTGAGCCTCGAACCCTCTATTTTCTGACAGATTAAAAACCTGAGAACATAAATGAACTCTGTGGGGAAATACTGAACTAGGGGTTATTGTTACATACTAGGGGTCTCCCATCTAAGATGGATACAAAGAATTCCTTCTTTATGAGGGTTAAGGGTTTATGGAATTTTATACTCCAGAGAACAGTGGTCACTTGATCACTGAACATATTCAAAGATGATTCAGAAAGATGTTTGATCAACTGGGGGAGTTTGTGTTATAGGAGGCAGGCATAAAGACTGAAGTTGTAATTATAAGCAAATGAGCTGCAGTCTCACTAAGTAGCACAGCAGGCATAAAGGTGGAATAACTTTCTCTTGCTCTTATGGTAAGGTTATAAGTCCAAAGATGTCCAACTAAATAAAATTATGTAAAGGGCTTGACAGGAAGCAGGTACAAACACTTGCCAAACAATAGCTCTCCTAGACTCTCTTCTCCCCATCGCCCTCAAGAAAAAGGTCAGGCCATAATATTATGGGAATATATACACATCATCCTGGTTTACACACAACATTCCCTGCACCACACCACCTCAGGAGGTACTACAGCCTAAGAGCCACAATAGGGGAAGATCATCACCACATCGCCAGAACGACTGGTGATGGGTAGTAAATGCCCCTTATCCCAAGTAATGAATCAAATGGCCCAACCATTGCAAGTTTCTTCACTATTCTCATCATTGCTGACATTTAGTTTATCCAAACTCTCTCATTTATTTAGTTTGAAAGTTAACTTTCTGGTTCACAGATATACAAGAGCAAAATTCAGTACTCATGACCACACGACAACACTGAAATTACTCAGGAGCACTTGAGACATATAGCTGCAAAACCTGCTGTGCATGAGTTTAACAGAATCAGAAACTAAATTTAGAGTAAACTAGAACACAAAAAACAAAAGAAATGAATTCAAACATGTTATTAGACTTATGATTATTACCCAGACCAATCTCCAAACTTCAGAGTTAGGTATGAAACTCATGACAACATTATGATTTCTATAGACCAAAGATTCTCAAACATTATTGTTGATAGACAACACATGTGGGGCAAATGATCTTGTAGAATATCTAGCCACCCTACCAAACCCATTTTTTGCACACCATCATAAAAAACCTTTCATCAGAATCAATGCGAAAAATAGCGCTGCTGTCAATGAAATGACGTCTGCTTCCAAGCTAAGCTCAGGCTCCATGTTCAGCCAGATGCGTCCCTCCGTTTTCAACCCTCAAGTGTTGAGAATTTGGATTTGTATGCTGTAATGAATGGCATGAAGTGCTGCATCAATCGAGCCAGGACTGAGACAATGCATGGAGTTAAACATGTGTCAAGCCTTTCTTAGTGAACACTAGTCCAAGTGACTTGTATTTTGCAGTCCACCTGGTCCATGGACCAGGCTTTGAGAACCTTTTATGATTTTTTGAAAAAAGAAAATCTATTATACATGAGCCCAATCATCCCAACCCACTAACAGAACTTGAGAACATCCTCCTCCATCTCCCTACTTAGACCTGTTAATCCCTTATGATGAGCATATTATTTATTGTAATATACAAGTTCAATTTAAAACATCTTAGAGATAAGAGGTGTATGGGGTACTGGAACACATTTGAAACATCACCGAAAACAAGACATATCTAAATTTCAATCCTGCTGCAATCTATTAATTAATTTACGTAATAGTAACCAAATAAGATCAAAAAAAGGAGGAGTTTTAAATTACCTTTCTGAAAATATCCTTGAGCTGCAAGTGGTCAGGGAGAAGTTTGCCAGAATACACAAGTCTCTGATCCTTGGTGGACTGTCAAAGAAACAATAAAAAAAATTAACAAGAACAGAAGTTGCTGGAAAAGGTCAGCAGGTCTGGCAGCATCTGTGAAGGAAAAAACAGAGTTAATGTTTTGGGTTCTTTGCAGGCATTACAAAAATAGAAATGAATTTGTAGAACCAGCAGGTTTGGAGTCTAATCTATGTCAGGTCATCAAGAAAACACCTCTTTCTCTTTGAATAATGAAAGGAGATCCTCATCTGCATACAGAGGTGAAGCTTGCTTAACATCTCACTCAAATATCACCTCTGAAAGGGTCCTCTTGTGGTGCAGGGGTCCTGTTCCCACCTCTGAACCAAGAAGCCTGGGTTAATTAGAAAACAAAAGGTTTTTTTTTAAAAAAAGAAATCACCTCTGATTAAAAAAAGCTAAATCTTAATGGCAATAAACAGAAGGTAGTCATCATTCAACCAATACACAGTCAGTCAGTCAAGGTGAATGAGGAGGATTTGGTGCGCAAGGGAAATATGAACAGAGTATCTTTAAAAAGAGAATTTTCTATTATACACCTGTTTCTCATCAATGACAATTTCAAAAAAGACAAAATGTTTTGCTTTCGTCCTGCTGGACTTCACCTACAACTTTGAGTAGCAAAGCCTTTGCACACCTCAAGATCTCAGCCTGGGAGATAGTACACCCAATGCCTTTCTGATCGCCTGACATCAGGAATAATGCTGCCTGAAGAATCAAACAGACACATGCAAAATCAATGGCTTGTAGAATCTCCATTTGTTTCCTTTAGCACAGCAATAAATTTGGCAAGGCTCAGTGCAAGTTGGAAGAACAGCATCTCATTTTCCATTTGGGGCCCCTACAGCCTTTCGGATTCAACGTTGAGTTCAATAACTCTACAGCCTGAACACCAACTTCCATACCCAGCCCCAGCCCTACTTTCATCACCGCAAACTCATTTTCACCAATAAACGGTCCCCACCATCAACCGTTCTTTTCACTGGCACATTATCATGCACCCTTTGTCAACTCAACTGTCATTCTCTCCCTTTCTTTCTTTCTCTCCCTCTCGAGCTTTCTCTCACACACTCACTCACTCTTTGACCTCCATTTCTGCTTATTCACTCAATCTGCAGATCCCTCACACCCCCGACTTTAACTTATCACCATCTTTTTCTAGCTGCTATCAGTTCTGAAGAGGGTCACTAGACAGTTAACTCCATTTTGTCTTCACACATGCTACCACATTTGTCCAGCAATTTCTATTTTTGTTAATAATTTTCAACTCTTCAGCTGGAAAGTAGGTCAAGAGTTAATTTGGAAATAAAACTGCAGTGAAATATAGCCCAGGCTTTCAATGCCTACAAAGTGTCTGTTTCAAAGGACAGTGCCCTTCAGCTCTGGTGAAAGGAGTCGTCCCCACTATCAGAGAACTAACCTTGAAGGAAATTCAAAGTATCAGATATGGAATAATGTTATATCCAAGGTGAGAGTTTGTACAAAAAGCATTGCTACATCACCTGTTCTATTATTCTTGCTATCCTTTACACAGCCTTTCCGAAACTAGATTTATTCTCCTAGCCTTGTGATTTGAGCTATGCATCCTGCCAATAGAATTCATAAACAATCACTAGTAAACGATTTAGTGCAACTCTGAAATGAAGTTCTGCAGTCTATTTTTTAAAAACTTATTTTGTTCTTTAGATGGGCCTCAAAGCACGATTTCAAAGATGATCAAAGATGTTTCTGGTGCCCTGGTCCCCAATATTTGTCCATCAGCTTGCTAAAATAAAAGTTAGTTGGTACCACGTGCCAATTGTAGAGATTTGTCATGTAGAACTGTTGCTGAATTTATTGCATTCCAGTCATCACACTTCTAAAATATTAGTGACTTCTTAAATAACTTTGGGGCGTGTAGAAACTGTAAACAGTACTATAGAAATCGCCACGGTTTTCCATGTTACACAGTCAGTGACACACCACTAATGTTTTTGAAGTCGGTGCAGTTGGCAGAAATGTTGTTAGCAGCACCTGCAAATTTAAAATAGTCATGCCAACTTTTAGTTATAGCAAGGAGCTTCACACTAACCTGTGAAATGCACCAACACCTGGATATAATAAAGCAAATATGTTCATGACAATAGCATCAAATTCTTCAGCTTGTCTGTTATACCAATTGTGTTACGCAGAGCTACAAAATGGTATCACCTCTCCATGAGTTGTTCACTTATCTTAATACCTGCAGAACTGCAATACAATTTCTGTGTCACCGGTATCTAGAATAGTGTGAACCCAAATAACCTTGATACCAGATTATTTCTCTAATTCATAACTAACCTAAACCGCCCGATGTAGCTTAGACAAGAATGTTGCTCAACCATCAAGTAAAAGCAAATTACTGCAAAGCTGGTAAGCCGATATGTTCCTAATTTCACTGTTGAACACAGATCAGAAGCTGCCTTTCGACTGTAAAGATTTTATCGAAGGCAGGTTTCATGTAAGAAACAGATGAGGACACTCTAGTGAAAAATAATTTTTCAGGACAGCAATGGTAGCTCAGTGGTTAGCACTGCAACCTCACACCAACAGGGGCCCGGGTTTGACTCCATCTTCAGGCGACTGTCTGTGTGGAGTTTGCACATTCTCCCTGTGTCTGTGTGGGTTTCCTCCGGGTGCTCCAGTTTCTTCCCACAGTTCAAAGATGTTCAGGCTAGGTGGACTGGCAATGCTAAATTGCCTGCAGTGTTCAGGGATGCCTAGATTATGGGGATGAGTCTGGGTGGGATGCTCTGAGGGTCAGTGTGCAGTTGTTGGGCCAAAAGGCCTGTTTCCACACTGTAGGGATTCTACGAAATATTTTAATTTCCTCCACACCATCCCTCAAAAGCTAGTTTCGAGGCAGCTTTCCAAACATTAAATCAATCTTTATATTTCCCACTGGTATCTCAAAGTTTTGTGCATTTATTTTGATTACAATAGATCTGATTAAATTTGAGCATGACGATGTTTAGAAGAGGGAATGCAAATTATAAGGGCACTTAAAGTAGTTGTTAAACCTGGTTAAATATAGCGTCACTTGCCAAGGCTTTCCATGATACCTCTCCTGTGCTCACAATGATTCACACTACTGCCCTAATAACACCATCCTTCTGAAAAGACAGGAAGCAAAGAGAACTTTAAACATCCTTCACATGGGGATGAAACCAGCAAAAGCATGACAAGTAGACACCATTGTTTATAACTGCGTTTTAAGCTAGACCAACAAAACAGTGCAACATAAAAGGTCTTGAGGCACACACAACACATTTAAGTGTTTGCATTCTTAGTAGGCAAGTATTAAAAGCCCCCCCAACTCAACTGGGTATGGTCAAAACATTAGTAAAGACCAATGTTTTTTTCGAAGAACGAGATATCAACCTGGGGCTACGTTCGGAACATCAAAAGTATTTGTAAGATTCCTTGGTGTGGGTTTTTTAAAATCAGTCATCAGCTGCCAGCCTGAGTGGGAAACCAAAGTGCAGCATCTTCGCATTATTAGGTCCAAAGCCAATTTGAATCCTTGGATCATCAAACTACAAAGCAGAGCTTCTTAAATAATATATACATGCTGTAATCAGGGCAGTCAATGGTTCTTTTCAGCAACTTCTAGAATTTAGCATAGGGCAAAGAAATGCAAGGTTGCTGAATTGTTTCAAAATTTGCAAAAAGCCAAACCCCAAAATCTCGCACATAGCCCACCATAGGGTGTTCCAAATTGCCTGCTGAAACTGCTAGGATGGAGTTGAAAGGGAGGTTGGGCAAGAGAAAATTAATATTAGGATTGCATCACTTGCCCTCTCACTATTTCAGACACAACATGCATGCAGAGCTGGATTTTTAAAAAAAAGTTTTATTTTATAATTTGTTTACTAAGTTCTGAGAGAGAACAAGACTAAACTAGATCAAAATAAATCAGACCAGATCAGATCACACTTACAACAGAATAACACAATTATCAATCCTGGTACTCTAACGCAGGTTTTAAAGCAGTGGATTACATACAGTGTACAGTGTTTGGTCTGGTTGCCTTGATCAAGATCCTGATAGGTCCAAAACATTTCACAGCATGTTGGAGAGAAATCTGTACATGGGCAAAATAACAAAAGTAAAAGTAACCTCAAGAGTCTCGTAACCATGTATAATAGGAGTTCAGCAAAGATGTTGTTTATCATCAACAGTCTTCTTCAATGCCTCTGCAGAAACAACAATCAAATAAACATTTGAAGGTGCAGAATCTGGTGTAAAGGGGTGGGGGAAGAAAATGATAGCTGCAGGTAAATATACAGATAAAGCATTTGCAGCAAGCATAAAAGGTGGTTTACAAAGTAAAACTCAACAGCAGGCACGAACCTTAGCCATAAAAATGAAATTCCACAAAACCTAAACGATGCCTGCAGGTATTTCAAAATCACCCTGAAACATTTCAAGGAGAAAAGAGAATCAGAATATCAGGTACAAGAATTCATATATTTAGGAAGTGCAATATCTGCAGATGGAAGCTAGAACAAATAAGAACAAGGTTAGCAATGGAAAGGGAGATTTAATAAGAAGCAGTTCTTAACTGGATAACCAAATAAACTCAAAAACAAACAGGTCAACACTGACTTGCAATGTTGCTGGTATGGATGCAAAATATAAATCTTACATAAAGCGACAGACAAGTTTTGAAATCACTTTGAAACGTAGGTGAGGCACAGATGGAAAGAATCTGCTGGATACAACAAATAACAAATGAAAGGGTGTTTTGAAGTGTGAATGAATAAAGAAATTTGATGAATACAGTTAGATGGCAGAGATTCTGGGTAGGGCACATCTTAAGAGATAAAGGCTAAGAGATAGTAGAGGGAGGATTTAAAGTGAAAAAGGAAGGAAGAGAACATTAATACTGTTTGGCCAGAAAATTGAAAGAAGTCATTGCCAAATGAAAAGAATGGCATATGTCAATGAAGGACGGAAAGATGGCCATCTGCCAAGGACCTGCCTTCAGCATAACATATAACATGACGATAACATCAAAACAAGCCATTTGGCCCAGCTGATCTTTTCCAATGTCCGAGTTTTATATGAGCCTCTGCCTAACCTTTGCAACTGAACCTGTCAAATGGATCAAGGAGAACAGAGATAAGTGAAATAATCTGTGGCACCTATCAACTGTATCAGACATAGATTGACACAACTTTTAAAAACTGTTCAGTCTGCTGTGGAGATTAGAGTAGATAGTTCATGGACTGCAAGACTTTGGCAACTGGCTGCATGATCAGTTCATGCACAGCAACATACTTGGTCTGTAATTACCTGAGATCATCAATCACCTGCATGATTTCAATCAACAAGCTTTCAAGGCATAACCACCTTTGCAGTAGCATTGTACCAAAAGAATAAACTTGTATTTTGTTTCTTTTCCCCAAGGAAGGTTGAAGGAATAAAACATTTAGGAAGGGGAAAAAAAGAAGCTCAGAAAAGCCACAATTACCACCTGAACATGGAGATTCAATTACAACCAGGGAAGCGGCACTTACTAATAGGGTAGCTATAAATGCGTGTGGAGATGTACTCACGATCATTCGATTTTTGTGTTGGCACCGGTTGAGTGCCTAGCCCCAGTGCACTGTACATCAGGTGTCATTCACACCGCAGAATTAACCATTGTGACATCATTACTGCAAGCTTAGAGAGAAATAATTCAGTCCATTTCATGGAGATTCTGCAGCCAGAGTGGATTATATGCTGTCAAAGAAACCTCAGTGAGTTACTGCAATGCATCCTGTATTATGACACACGCCGCCGCCACTATGCATCAGTGGTGGAAGGAATGCATGTTTAAAGGTAGGGGTAGGCGCGATGCCCATCAAACTGGATTCTTTTGGTCAGGCTGGTGTGGAGCTTCTTGTGTGTTGCTGCAACTTCACTCGTCCAACCATGTGGAGAGTATTCCATCACATTCCTGATGTGTACCTAAGGGATGGTCGACAGGATTTGGGAATGCAAGAAGTGAGCTACTGAGCATCAAATTCCAGCCTCTAAATGCTTTTGTAGTATTTATATATCAAGTTCAGTTTGTCAACAATGGGAACCCCACTTCCGGGATGGTGGTAGGGCTGGGAAATTGTAATGCAATTGAACAACATTTTAGAGATCTATAAATTAACTGGAAAAAGTCACAGCAGACTCAAAATTCACATATCAGTTCAACCCCAACGAAAGGATGGGTGCCCATGCCTTCCTGCGGAACCACACATCGGCCTACAACAATGACAGCCAGTTATCTCAACTCCAAAGCATCACTTCAGGAGTTAGAGAAACATACCATTGCCTACAGCACAGAAAGAAGCTATTTGATGCATCGGAATGGCACTGACTGTTCTAACAGCATTGCACCCAGTTCCACCCTACCACTTTATCCACATAATCCTGCATGGGATTTTTAACAATGGTTAATCCACCTAACCTGCATATCTTTGAACTGTGGGAGGAAACTGGAGCACCTGGAGGAAACCTACACAGACATGAACAGAACATGCAAACTCCATACAGTCAGTTGCCTGAGGGTGGAATTGAACCAGGTGCCCAGTACTGAGAAGCAGCATTACTAACCATTGTACCAGTGCGCAGGCCCAGGGTACTTCCATGAAGCAATGCCCTAAGTCCAACTATGTTTTCCTGTTTCAATGGCATGCCTTCCATTGTAAGGTGAGAAGTAGAGATGTTCACTAAAAACTGTGAACCACGTTTACAGATCATCATAAAAACCCTGCAGTGTGGAAACAGGCCCTTCAGCCTAAAGGTTCCACACCGACCGTTGGGCCATCTGACCCAGGCCCATCCTCAATAACCCACCTACCCCTGAACACGACAGGCAATTTAGCACGCCAGGAATAAAAGAATGACTAGAGTAAGATCAGGGCCAGTCAAGGACAGGAGTGGGAAGTTGTGCGTGGAGTCTGAAGAGATAGGAGAGGCGCTAAATGAATACTTTTCGTCAGTATTCACACAGGAAAAAAGACAAAAGACAATGCTGTTGAGGGGAATGCTGAGATATAGGTTATTAGACTGGACAGGATTGAGGTTCATAAGGAGGAGGTGTTAGCAATTCTGGAAGGTGTGGAAATAGACAAGTCCCCTGGGCTGGATGGGATTTATCCTAGGATTCTCTGGGAAGCTAGGAAGGAGATTGCAGAGCCTTTGGCTTTGATCGTTATGCCATCATCGTCTACGGGAATAGTGCCAGAAGACTGGAGGAAGGCAAATGTTGTCCCCTTGTTCAAGAAGGGGAGTAGAGTCAACCCTGATAATCAAAGACCAGTTCCCACAACTGAAGTAAGGCTCAAAGTGTTAGAAAGGATAAGAGATAGGGTTTATAATCAACTAGAAAGGAATAATTTGATTAGGCGTAGTCGACATGGTTTTGTGAAGGGTAGGTCATGCCTCACAAACCTTATTGAGTTCTTTGAGATGGTGACCAAGCAGGTGGATGAGAGTAAAGCAGTTGATGCGGTGTATATGGATTTCAGTAAAGCGTTTGATAAGGTTCCCTACAGTAGGCTATTGCAAAAAATACAGAGGCATGGGATTGAGGGTGATTTAGTGGTTTGGATCAGAAATTGGCTAACTGTAAGAAGACAGAGGGTGGTGGTTGACGGGAAATGTTCATCCTGGAGTTCAGTTACTAGTGGTGCACCGCAAGGGTCTGTTTTGGGCCCGCTGATGTTTGTCATTTTATAATTGACCTGGATGAGGGCGTAGAAGGATGGGTTGGTAAATTTGCAGATTACACTAAAGTCAGTGGAGTTGTGGATAGTGCAGAAGGATGTTGCAGGTTACAGAGGGACATAGTTAAGCTGCAGAGCTGGGCTGAGAGGTGGCAAATGGAGTTTAATGCAGATAAGTGTGAGGTGATTCACTTTGGAAGGATTAACAGGAATACAGAGTGCTGGGCTAATGGTAAGATTCTTGGTAGTAAGGATGAGCAGAGAGATCTCAGCATCCATGTGCGTAAATGCCTGAAAGTTGCCACCTAGATTGATAAGGTTGTTCAGAAAGCATACGATGTCTTAGGTTTTATTGGTAGAGGGACTGAGTTTCAGAGCCATGAGGTCATGTTGCAGCTGTACAAAACTCTGGTGCAGCCGCACTTGGTGTATTGCATACAGTTCTGGTCGCTGCATTATAGGAAGTATGTAGAAGCTTTGGAAAGGGTACAGAGGAGATTTATTAGGATGTTGCCTGGTATGGAGGGAAGGTCTTACGAGGAAAGGCTGAGGGATTTGGGGCTGTTTTCATTAGAGAGAAGAAGGTTAAGAGGCCACCTAATAGAGACATACAAGATGATCAGAGGATTAGACAGGGTGGACAGTGAGAGCCTTTTTCCTCGGATGGTGACGGCTAGCACGAGGGGACATAGCTTTAAACTGAGGGGTGATAGATATAGGACAGAAGTCAGAGGTAGGTTCTTTACTCAGAGTAGTAAGGGCATGGAATGCCCTGCCTGCAACAGTAATCGACTCGCCAAGTTTAAGGACATTTAAATGGTCATTGGATAAATATATGGATGATAATGGAATAGTGTAGGTTAGATGGGCTTCAGATTGGTTTCACAAGTCGACATCAAGGGCAGAAGGGCCTGTACTGCGCTGTAACGTTCTATGTTCTAATCCACCCAGCCTGCACATCTTTGGACTGTGGGAGGAAACCGGAGTACCTGGAGGAAACCCACGCAGACACGGGGAGAAATGTGCAACCTCCGCAGAGTCTCCCAAGGCTAGAATCGAACCCGGGTCCCCAGCGCAGTGAGGCTGCAGTGGTAACTAGCAAGCCGCCGTGCTGCCCCACCTCTTCCTCCAGTGGCACCTAGTAGCACCTGTGCGCACCATTTATGAAACACATTGCAAACGTTCATACAGAATTCCTATCATGTTCCAAACTCATGACCACTACAATCTAGAAGGACAAGGGCATCAGATATGTAGACATCACCATTCAATCTTGGAACTCCATTCTGAACAGCACTGTGGGCGTACCTCCACCAAACGGACTGCAACACTTCAAGGCAGTAGCTCACCACAATCTGCGCACCAGCTATCCTTTTCAAGTGTGACACCCAGAAATAGATTCAATACTCTAGCTGAGGTTGAAACCATGTTTTATACAAATTCAACATAACTTCTCTGTTCAGAGATTATGGGAACTGCAGATGCTGGAGAATCCAAGATAATCAAGTGTGAAGCTGAATGAAGACAGCAGGCCAAGCAGCATCTCAGGAGCACAAAAGCTGGTGTTTCGGGCCTAGACCCTCTCTATTTATTTCAGAATCCTCTCCCCATCCCCCTCTCTGATGAAGGGTCTAGGCCCGAAACATCAGCTTTTGTGCTCCTGAGATGCTAATTGGCCTGCTGTGTTCATCCAGCTTCAAACTTTGTTATAACCTCGCCGTTCTTGCTTTGTGTCCTTAATAGTGAAGCCTAGCAAACTGTATCTTTTGTTAACAAACCTCTCTTGACCTGCCTGTCACCTTCAATGAATTAGGTACGTACAAGAGGTTCCTCAACTCTTACACATCTTTTAGAATTGTTCCGACTTTAGTTTTCTCTCCATATTCTTCCAAGTAAAATGCATCTCCTCACTTCTCCACATTGGTCATACAGGTAGCAAATGAAGTTCATTGCCTATGCTATTTCAAAGCTCTGCACTACCCTCCTCACAAACACAAAGTAGCAACCACAAACCTTCAAAAACTGTGCTGTGTGCTGCAAGTTCTCCTTCATTAACATCAATCAGAAAAAGCACTGACCCTGCAGAACTCTGCTATGTACCTGTCCAGCCTGAGAAAAGTCCATTAACTACTATGTTTTATTTACAATCAACAAATCAATTCGATATCCATGATATCAGAGATAATGGGGACTGCAGATGCTGGAGATTCCAAGATAATAAAATGTGAGGCTGGATGAACACAGCAGGCCAAGCAGCATCTCAGGAGCACAAAAGCTCAAGATAATAAAATGTGAGGCTGGATGAACACAGCAGGCCAAGCAGCATCTCAGGAGCACAAAAGCTCCAAGATAATAAAATGTGAGGCTGGATGAACACAGCAGACCAAGCAGCATCTCAGGAGCACAAAAGCTCCAAGATAATAAAATGTGAGGCTGGATGAACACAGCAGACCAAGCAGCATCTCAGGAGCACAAAAGCTCCAAGATAATAAAATGTGAGGCTGGATGAACACAGCAGGCCAAGCAGCATCTCAGGAGCACAAAAGCTCCAAGATAATAAAATGTGAGGCTGGATGAACACAGCAGGCCAAGCAGCATCTCAGGAGCACAAAAGCTCCAAGATAATAAAATGTGAGGCTGGATGAACACAGCAGGCCAAGCAGCATCTCAGGAGCACAAAAGCTCCAAGATAATAAAATGTGAGGCTGGATGAACATAGCAGGCCAAGCAGCATCTCAGGAGCACAAAAGCTCCAAGATAATAAAATGTGAGGCTGGATGAACACAGCAGGCCAAGCAGCATCTCAGGAGCACAAAAGCTCCAAGATAATAAAATGTGAGGCTGGATTTTGTGCTCCTGAGATGCTGCTTGGCCTGCTGTGTTCATCCAGCCTCACATTTTATTAATTCGATATCCATGTTGCTGCTACCATTCCTTTTACTTCATGAGCTAGAATTTTGACTCAGAAGCTGCTGAATGGCACCGCACCAAGCACCTTTTATAATTCCACATACAACTCAACAACTGCAATTTTAACCCCACTGCGAAGCATTACCCTCAAACCTCTGTTACTTCTTCCAAAAACAACAATCCAGCCACAAGGTGTCTTTTTCTCAGAAATCCATGCTGGCTTGCTTTAATTAACCTACTCTGGTCTGTGTGATTGTTAATTTTTCTTGAAGTTGTAGTGGTTTAGCCATCGCTGAGGATCAACTGACTTCCCAATAGTTGCTGGCTTAATTTGCTTTGCTTTTTTTGTTCAAGAAAGTGTGTACTTGTGAAAAGATCATCGAAACTGGCAAGACATGTCGAAAGCACGGTTAATAAAGCATACAGTTTCCAAGGCTTTATTAACATTACCAATTCTCCAGTTCTCTGGCACCATACCAATGTCTGGTTAAGACTGAAAAATTGTGGCCAATGTCTCAGCATAATCTTTACTTGTCACTTCCCTCAGAACCCTGAGGTGTATCTCATTCAGGCCTGGTGCCACTAAGTACTGATAAGCAATCCAATCCCTGTTCCTAATCAAATAAATCCTAAGTGTCTGAACTAACTTCTCTTCAACAACGAATTTGGCACTATCTTCTTCACTGGTCAAGACTGATATATGTTAATTAATTCTTGGGTCATACGTACTGCCTCCGCTGCAAATCCTCTTTTTCATCTCAAATCAGTACCCTTTTACATCCAATGTTCCTATAGAAGACTTAACCATTTTATATTGGTTACCCATCTCTTTTCATGCACCTCTTCCTTTTCTTAATTGAATTCATGCATTTCCTCTGAACCTCCTATTTTCAGCCTGGTTTTCAAATTTACTTTCCACTTGACATCTGTTTGAAGCACTCCTATTCTATTTTTAAAATATACATCTTGATTTCTATCTCTTTTGCCATCCAGAAAGCTGCTTTATATTCCTGCGAAAGAAAAATACCAATACATTGACTTTGCCTGATAAATCTCCCCTATGGAGATGCCCATTGTATAATGCAAACAGACGATGAATAGCGTGCAGGTGTACAAATTCATTAGTACTTGCTAGAAATAAATTGTAATTTAAACTTATTGTGCATTGTACCGTATTACAACAAACTGTATGGACAATGGAATTCAAGGACTGACACAGTTACTGCTTTGCTGACAGCTAAGAGAACATCAGAGTGGCGACATCTGCAAAATAGTGATGATAATGCAAGACGATTCAATGTTAATTTGCAAACAGGCAAAAAACCTCTACCACTGCCAAGATTCTATGCTTATCTCCCATTTTCAAAATCTGAAACTGCCTGCTTGCTGTGACACATCGGTGCCTTCATCCCACTTTGCATGCCATCTTCTCATTTAAGCACAGGAGATGCAAAAAATTTATTTTCCCCATTCTCACTATCCAAGGCCTCATCCACAGTTTCCAAGTAAAACAGTGCTTTAATTATAATTCTATCAATTTAGTATATGACAATCAGCTGCAGTTGGATGTACAGCTGGTTTGCGAACCTGAATGATGCCAACAGCATGTGTTTAATTCACACACAAGCTGAGCTTATCATGAAGGATTCTCCATCTCAACCTCTTCCCTTGCCTAAGATTTAGTGATTCTCCAGTGAAATGGTCTGTCATCTCTCTAATGAGATGGCACCCCATGACTCATGTGACTTTACCTCGACTACATTTGCTACTTACAGTAGGATTTCTTCTAAATTGAGAATAGGGAGATAGATGCAGATAAGGCGTTTGCTTTCCATTTGATCACCATGGCCTTGAACTTTCAGCTGCATATCATTTTGAAGTCTCTACCACGACCTCAACTCTGATCTTCTCTTTGACCTCTTCCTGATCCAATGAAATTTAACATCAACACTAACTCGGCGAACACCATCTTACATTTCAGCCATCTGTATACAACATTGCACTGACCAGTTCATATCATAACCCTAATCCTTATCTCCTCACAGCAGCTGTTCTTATTTCCTACTCCTTCCACACATCTTTTTTCGATTTAATCCATTATCACCCCTTTTGCCTTGGACCATTTTGCTTTCAATCTCTCATCCACCAAACTTCTCTTTCATCCTTTTCCTGCCTCTAACATTTTTCAGTTCTGGTAAAACATTCACCAGCTGAACAAATAATCTGTTTCTCTCCCCACAGCCTCAACTGAATGTTTACAGTATTTTCGCATTTACAGTTTTGATATTATACTTTAGAAAATATAATCTGTTCGCACTTGCAGAGAAGAGGACGATGAAGAAACCAAGAGAAATTAAGCAAACTGTGCAAATACACTAACTTACCTCATTCTTTACTTTTGCTGCAGAACTGAAAACAATCCTTTGATGTAAATAAACAAGTTGGTAAACACAGAAGAAATCTAGTATTGCATGGTCAACAGACTCTCAATGTTCTCTCATATTCATAATTCTGAAGCAATGAGAACAAATTATAGTCACTCCTGCTGATGCACTTTTTTTGTAATTAGAGACAAAATACATAAATCAGGCTGAAATCATCCTTCAATCAGCAGTGATGAGCAATGCTTCTTGGCAAAATCAGCTATGTAATTAAGTAATGACAAACAAAAAGCTGTGCAGTGGCATTCCATTGTAAAGTATCTTTGTACAATTATCAGTTATTTAATACACTGCTGCATAAAGCAGCATACTAAACACTGTTTTCTAAGTCATTTTTTGGACAGCCAGTTATTCTGATACACATCAGAATATGTACCAACATACAAGTCTCCAGGTCGAACTACTGCGTAATGATAACCCACCTGTAGATTGTTCTGCAAAGATACAGCTTATTTTCCCAAAATTTGAAATGTAGGCTTCTAAGGAGTTTAACCAGGTGAAGTCTGACCATCTTGAAACAAAGTAGTGAAAAGATTTTTACACTTATGTCAGGACACCTGCCCCCCAACAAAAACAAAGACAGAATTCCCTTTGTCCTTACATATCACCCCACTAACCTCCATATCCAATGTATCATTCTCCACCATTTCTGTCACCAGCAATCCAACCCCACAACCAAAGATATACTTCACTCCCCACTCCACTTGCCCTCCGTAGGAACTGCTGTCCAAGACTCCCTCAACCGTTGCACACTCAACGCTCGCCCCACCACCCTTCCCTGCAACCGCAGCAAGTACTACACCTGCCCCTATACGTTCCCCCACCCCACCTCCCCTTGCTTCCATTCAAGGCACCAAACAAACCTTTCACATCAGCAGGTTCACCTGCACATCCATCAATGTGTTTGACTACATCTGCTGTTCCCAACGTGGCTTCCTCTACATCAGTGAGGCAAAGCGGAGGCTAAGAGGCCAGCTTGTACAGCAGCTGCACTCTTTTCGTGACAAATAACACTTTCCGGTCACAAACCATTTCAACTCCCTGGGGAGCATGTCCACCCTGGGCCTCCTCCAGTGTCACAATGACACCACCCAGAAGCTGGAGGAGCAGCACCTCATATTCCGCCTTGGGAGCCAACAGCCCAAAGGTCTCAATGTTGATTTTACCAGTTTCAAAATCTCCCCACACCCAGTGGCATCCCATGACCAACCCTCCCTCTCATCCCCGCCTCCATGACCTGACACAACCTGTCCATCTTCTCTCCCACCTAACTGACCAATCCCCACCACTGCCTACCTGCACTCACCCATCACCTTCCCACCTACCTTCCCCAGCCTGACCCCTCCACTCTATTTATCTCAGTGCTCCCTTCCCCTCCCCCATTTCTGAAGGGTCCCAACCCAAAACACCAACTTTCCTGCTCCTCTGACGCTGCCTGGGCTGTTGTTATTGAGCTTTGTTTCCCCATCTCCGCGTGCATATCAACATTTAAAAATTGTGTCCCTCTGTCTATGGTGGGGGTTTAAAAGGAGTTCAGAGCTTTAACTAGTAGATTTATTTGTAGATAATTCATACTTTTCTTAAGGTCCAGCCCCAGGTGGTTTAATCATACAAACAGCCATTCTTGTTAAATACAGGAATCTCAGTGTTTTTTTTACCTACTATCTTAACAGAGGTCAACTGGGGACTTTTGCTAATATTGATTAAATCATTAACTTTTGTAGTGGCCCAAGTAGTAGTTTAGACTCAGAAATCAGCACAATTTCCCAAATCAGTTGCAGTACTCCCCATCTGCAACAGCTGGGCAACCAGCCCCAAGACATTGCACAGGTGCTTATACCGACCAAAGTTTAACTTTTTTAACTGCTAAGCAAAAACTTAGTCAGCAAGAATTCTTCGAAGGAGCATCTCATGGAGAGCAGTGGAGATATCAAGGAAAGGTTTTCATATTTCTTCAACCAACAATTCAACTGAGTTACAAATACATCAAACCATGATGTCTCATCTTGAGCTTCACAAATCTCCCTTAAGCATTAAATTTTATGACAGCTCTTCAGTTTTCAACCTTTGGCGACTGAAAACTTAGTAACCCTGCTTATCCTTTCACAATGTGAAACATTCTCATCATATCACCCTGTATTACATTACTGTAATAAAAGCAGAACAATTTATCATTCAATATTCCTATTTCCCAACCCTAAGAGTCAGCACTGTATTCAAAACGTCAATATCTTTCTAATGCAACATGAAACAGAAATAAAAAAAATTAAAATGAGGTGCTGGAGTATCTGAGAACCAATGCCAACCCTATCAGGGATGCTAAGTGATGGTTTTAGGTACAGGTGCGTTCAAGAGGACAGGAGCTGGATATATTATGCAAAGAATTGAACAACCTGGAAAGGAGGAGATAATCCATGATGAGAGCATGGACTTTGTAGAAAACAAAAACTTACACCCCCATAGCCTGCAGATCTTTAGACTGTGGGAGGAAGCCAGAGGATACAGAGGAAACCCATTCAGACATGGGAGAATGTGCAAACTCCACACAGTCACTCAAGGCTGGAATTGAACCTGGGTCCCCTAGTGCGGTGAGGGAGCAGTGCTAACCACTGTCAGATGCTTGCATGATTAGCCACACCAACAACTGCAGTCAAGTCACAACAATCTTCACCCTCTTTTACTCAACTGCTGAGAGATTCTTCTGCATCACAAGCAGTGAAGAAGTTAATTCTCTCTCACTAGTTTTGTGCTAACGATTTGTTGAAAATTATGTAACTTGGTAAATGCTTGTACAAGATACTGAACATGTTCACATGTGGGGCTGTTGTGAAAACACACAGTGGCTAAAAAGTTTGCTTCAAAAAACATTGATAATCTTTAGTCAGCTGTAAATATTCAAACTGCATAAAACCTCAAAAATGATTTCTATAAACCCTCAAGAACTGACTCCAAAGGACTCCTTTCCACAGAAAGGTTTCTGTAAGCTGCAAAATAGACTCAATAACACGTGAGAATTGTGACCCTCGCCAACGATGGAACTTGAAGAAACTCAAATTCTCAAACAAAAATAAGTATCAAAATTAACTTAACGCTGTCTGTCAAATTCAACTGTCTGGAAAACTTGTTAGAGTTTGAATTTGATATTCTAATGACAACATCAAGTGTCTGTGGATATCCTGCTCGCTACTGAAGACCTAATTTCTTACACACAGCAAATGTACTGAGATATGCAATCTAACTCAAAAGTCATTAAAGGTCACACTACATGATTTAGATTGATGGAAAAACAAGGTGGAGGTCAAAAGAACCATTACACAGGTCAAAGACCTAAATATGTCAAGATTAACTGAGAATGTCAAGGTTATCAACGGCACCTTGTCCAGTATTTTTGAGCACTTTTGCTAAATATACAAGAGTTTTGCTCCAATATGTCAGAGAAAAATCCAAAGGAAACTACAATGGTCTTTCCATACAGAAGACTGGTGGGGGGGGAGCTAACCAGATTTCAGGAACTAAGTCGAGTGTTCACAAGATTCAGTTTTGTGGAAGAACACGGTACTAAACATACACATTCCAAGGAAGCATCAGTCTCAGACCTGACCAGATTGTAACCTCAAGTCAATATTCTCACCCACGCCAATCAATTGTCTTTTTCTTGAGTCAAAGCTTATCAATACTCTGCCCTAAATACATTCAACGACCCAGCCTCCACCACACTCTGGGGAGGTGAGTTCCAAAGATTTCTGACTCCATCATGTCGATGATAAACTGAAGGTGGGGGTGGAATGAGGGGTTGAGGAGTGTACCTGGGGGCTGGAGGTGCGGGCAAGTGGGAGAGCAGGCCGCCGCGGAGGCGGAGGAAGGACGGTGACGGGACGGCGGAGAGTCGGGGCCCAGGGGTATTTTAGCTCGGATTTCTCCCAGCGCTTGTCTCTTGCCGCTGCCTGGGCTGCACTCACCGGCCGACTCGGGTAGACCCGGGACAAGTGGCTCTTCAGCTTCTCCACCGTCCAGTTGAGGAAACAGCTGACGGTCTGATCATCATATTTCTGGTTGGGAGCTTTGATGACCAGAGTGACCGGGCTGTCGGCGGAGCTCGGCTCCATAGCTCACATTCCGCGTGCTGCTTGTTGCAGGCAGATCCCGAGTCCGTACCACCGGCTCTGACAAACCCTACACCCCAGGCAGGCCTCGGCTCAGCGCCTCCTGCTTCACTCCCGGGCCCGCAACATCGCTGCCCACACCCCGCCCCCGGGCAGTGACTTCTCGCTCTGGCGGCTTCTCAAGCGGATGCTAGGCCCCGATCCCCGGCCTCAAGTTGCAGGCCCTGCCTAGTCTCCACAGTGACGAGAATTCGCTCATGCGTGCACGCTCCCGCGAAGAGACGATCGCGCGCAGAACGTCATAATACGTGGTCAGCTGACAGTGCTCGGCGTGACGTCATCGTTCAGAACGCCACGGCGGGCGTCCCCATGACGTCACTCCCTGCTGTTGGAGATTCCCCCACGTGAGAACTCATCTCAAACACAGATGCAGAGTCACCCAGACTCGAAACGTTAAGTTTGCTTTCTGTTCATGGATACTGCTGACCCACTGTGATCTCCTGCATTTTTGTTTTCAGCACAGATTCCTGCACTTTTTAGTAATTTGTTTTGATCTCAAACCTTACCTCCCCTCCGGAGATGCTACCTGATTTGCTGAGTCTCTCCACACCCTCCCTCTACTTCGAGATTTCACTCAAGTTGGGGTGAGCCTCTGACAGTTTGATTTTTGTGGAGGAATAATCCCTTGTCTGAGGGGTAAAACGGGGCATCGGGATTAATTTCAAAATCAACTAAGACACCAAGGGCCAACTCGCCTAATTCTGCTCAGAGATAATGGGAACTGCAGATGCTGGAGAATCCAAGATAATAAAATGTGAGGCTGGATGCACACAGCAGGCCAAGCAGCGTCTCAGGAGCACAAAAGCTGACGTTTTGGGCCCTCTCTCTGATGAAGGGTCTAGGCCCGAAACGTCAGCTTTTGTGCTCCTGAGATGCTGCTTGGGCTGCTGTGTTCATCCAGCTCCACACTTTGTCATCGCGTAATTCTGCGTTGTAATTATATCGCAATTATGGGTGTTTTTTTTCCCACCCATAATACCTAGGAAGCATTGTCTCTGTTTGAATATGCCTGTTCGGATTGAAGGGATACATATTAGGTCTGCACAGTGGCTTTGTTAATTTTGCCGTTTGTTTTAAAAAAATTTGTTCTGAATAAATGAGTTATATTTGATTTTATTGAATAAATCTGGTCAAAGTCTCTTTTGTTCTAGGCACATTTGACCATTGTGATTAAGTAAAACATTTGCACTTTTGGCATGGATGTTGCAATGGTGGGGCTCGATTACAGCACATTCCTCCTCTTACACTGCCTGAAGACCAATGGAAGCTGATTAAATGAGAATGCCAAAAGGGAATTTGACAAATTCTTGAAAGAGAAAAGAAATGCAGGGACAAAAACAAAGTTGCTGGAAAAGCTCAGCAGGTCGGGCAGCATCTGTGAATGAGAAAACGGAGTTAACGTTTCAGGGATAATTGGAACTGCAGATGCTGGAGAATCTGAGATAACAAGGTGTTGAGCTGGATGAACACAGCAGGTCAAGCAGCATCAGAAGAGCAGGAAAGCTGACGTTTCAGGCCTAGACCCTTCTTCAGAACTGATGGCTGGGAAAACATTGGTTGAAATGTAGAAAGAAGGGGAGGGGGATGGGGTAGGGAGTAAATAATAGGGTAAAGCCTAAAGAGAGAGAAGAGCAGGTGCAAAGACAAAGGAGTTGCTAACAATCAGGCTGGGAGGGTGAATAATTATTAATGGGAACTATTAATGATCAACAACAGACGATGTGTAATGGCAGGCTGTGTGGTAACAAGGCCTGGTGTGTGGGGGGCTGGGACATGGGGGAGTTTAGGCCCTAAAATTAGTGAACTCAATATTGAGTCCAGAGGGTTGTTGGGTTCCCAAGAGGAAAATGAGGTGTTGTTCCTCCAGTTTGCTGGA
The DNA here is from genome assembly GCF_030684315.1 of Stegostoma tigrinum. Taxonomy (NCBI): domain Eukaryota; kingdom Metazoa; phylum Chordata; class Chondrichthyes; order Orectolobiformes; family Stegostomatidae; genus Stegostoma; species Stegostoma tigrinum. The sequence continues at coordinate 1,674,998 of NC_081358.1, read as the reverse complement.
ACGCTGCAGCAAGCCAAAGACAGAGATGTGGACCAGGGAACAGGGTGGTGCATTGAAGTGGCAGGCAACAGGTAGTTCAGGGTCTTTCTTGCGAGCAGAAGGTAGATGTTCTGCAAAGCGGTTACCAAGTCGACGCTTTGTTTCCCTAATGTAGAGGGGACCACATTGTGAGCAGTGAGTGCAGTAGACTAGATTTTGGGAAGTGCAGGTGAAGTGTTGCTTCACCTGGAAGGTGTGTTTGGGCCCTTGGATTCTGGGAAGGGAGGAAGTAAATGGGCAGGTGTTGCACCTTCGTAGGTTTCAGGGAAGATGCCGTAGGGCTGTGGGGAGGTGTTGGGGGTGAAGGAAGTGTGGACCAGCATGTCCCGGAGGGGATGGTCCCTGCAGAAGGCGGACAAGGGAGGGGAGGGGAATATATGTCTGGTGGTGGCATCTTGCTGGAGGTCGCGGAAATGGCGTCTGACAATCTTCTGGATGTCGATGCTGGTGGGATGGTAGGTGTGTATAACGGGGACCCTATCACTGTTGCGGGAGGGAAGAGAAGGAGCGAGGGCAGAAGTGCGGGAGATGGGTCGGACCCGTTTGAGGGCCCTGTCAACAACTGAGCTGGGGAATCCTTGGTTGAGAAAGAATGTGGACATTTCGGAGGCTCCCTTGTCGAAGTTGGAATCATCTGAACATATGCGACGGAGGCGGAGGAACTGAGAGAATGGGATGGAGTCTTTACAGGAAGTGGAGTGTGAGGATGTATAGCCCAGGTAGCTGTGGGAGTCAATGTGTTTGTAATGGATATTAGTGGCCAGTCTATGCCCAGAAACAGAGACAGAAATGTCGAGGAAGGGAAGGGAGGAGTCAGAGATAGACCAGATGAAAGTGAGGGCAGGTTGGAAATTAGAAGCGAAATTGATGAAGATTTCCAATTCCGGATGAGAGAGGGAAGCAGTACTTGAGAGAGGGATATCATCAATGTGTCGGAGAAAGAGTTGTGGGTGGAGGCATAACTCGGGCCCATGCGAGTACCCATGGCAACCCCTCTTACCTGAAGAAAATGAGAGGAGTTGAAAGAGAAGTTGTTGAGGGTGAGGACAAGCTCAGCCAAGTGGAGGAGGCTGGTGGTGGGTGGGGATGGTTCAGGTCTTTGCTCCAAGAAGAAGCCAAGGGCTTTAAGAACCTCCTGGTGGGGAATGGATGTGTAAAGGGATTGCACGTCCATGGCAAAGAGGAGATGGCTGGAGCCAATAAACTGGAAGCTTTGAGACCGGCATAAGGCATCAGATGAATCATAGATGTATATGGTTAGGGATTGGACTGGGGGAGAAGACTGAGTCAAGGTAGGAAGAGATGAGGTCAGTGGGACAGGATCAGGCTGAAACAATGGGTCTGCCCAGACAGTCCTGTTTGTGGATTTTTGGCAGGAGGTAGAAATGAGCTGTGTGGGGTTGGGGGACTATTAACTTGGAAGCAGAGTTCGAGGAGATCCACGGATTAAATGAAATCAGTAACCGTAGTGGATACAATGGCCTGATGTGCCATGGTGGGGTCATGGTCCAGTGGAAATAGGAGGAGGTATCTGGGAGCTGGGACTTGGCCTCTGCTAGGTAGAGGTCGGTACGCCAGACTACAACAGCACCACCCTTGTCGACAGGCTTAATGACAAAGTCAGGGTTAGATCTGAGTGCTTGGAGTGCAGTCAGTTCAGAGGGAGACAGGTTGGATTTATTGAGATGGGCAGAGAAATTGAGGCGACTAATGCCACATTGACAGTTCTCAATGAAAAGATCAAGTGCAGGTAAAAGGCCGGAGGGAGGGGTCCAGCTGGAGGGAGAGTGTTGGAGTTGAGCAAAGGGGACTGTGGGATGGGGAGGACACTCTTGTCCAAAGAAATGAGCATGGAGATGAAGACAGCGGATGAAGAGTTCGACGTCATGTCTTGCCTGAAATTCGTTAAAGGTGGGGATGCAGAGGAATGAAGCTGAGATCTTTGCTGAGTACAGAGCATTCAGCATCAGACAGTGGAAGGTTAGGAGGGATAGTGAATACCCGACAGGAGGTGGGGGAGGGGATACAGTCAGAGGGAAGATGAGGAGAGGAAGGTTCCAGTGGGCCATGGGTATTTTTGAATTGTTGCATCCTGTGGGCCTTGATGCCTAAAAGGAAAAGAAAAAGTTTCTTGTTGGCATGACGAATGAGCCGGAGGATGAAGTGGAACTGCGGAGTGGTGCAGCCCTGAGCCAGTGTGTTGCAATGCTGTTGGAGAGAAAGATTGAGACTGTGCATGTGGCTCTGCAAGGCACTGAATGTGGATCTCAGGATGCGGTGAGAGCAGCTGTCCGTGGAACATTATGCTCGGTGACATCAGTTACCAGGTCAGAAACATGTCATTTGGCCCAATTTGTCTATTTCCACATTAGCTTCATTATACCCCAAATATACCCCAACCTCATCACTTGGCATATTTCTCAATTTGTGGCATCGTGTTCTTAACCCTTACTTTGGAAACAAAAACTTTACAAACTGAAAACAGTCTGAACAGGTTGATTAAAATAACAATCCCTCAATTCTTTTCTCCTCATGACCTGTCTAATTTTCCTCCTATTTTTATGTTTCTTGTGTTTATCCAATTTCATGTGAAATATGTTTTTGCAATTCCTCTAATACGTGGGATAAATTTATTCTGAGAGTCAGACAGCACAGAAACAGATCCTTCGGTCCAACCAGTCCATGCTGAACATAATCCCCAACTAATCTTATCCAACCTGCCTGCTCCTGGCTCATAACTCTCCTAACCTTTCCTATTCATGTACTTATCCAAATAACATTTTAAACATTGTAACTCTACTCACATCTACCACTTCCTCAGGAAGTTGATTCCACACGCAAACCACACTGTGTGCAAAAAAAATTGTCCCTCATCTTTTTAAAATCTCTCTCCTCTCATCATAAAAAATGCCCTCTGGTATTGAAATCCCCCACCCCAGGGAAAAGACACCTACCAGTAACCCTATTGATACCCCTCATGGTTTATAAACTTCTGGAAGGTCACCATTCAACCTGCTGTGAAAAAAAACGCCCTACCACCCTTTCTTTATAATTCTTGAATCACTATTGGCCCTATTGTGAACTTTATTGTGTCTATGACCCCTAATGTCCAAGCACCAGCTGACATCGAGATTTCAAAGCGGTACATATTAGGTCTGCAAACGCATTTAATTTTACCAGTGAAATTTCTATAGAAACCTGACGTGTGGAAACAGGCCATTTGGCTCAACTAGTCCACACTGACCCCCCGAACAGCATCCCACCCAGACCCATCCTCCTACCCTATCCCTGCAACCCCACATTTCTCATGGCTAACACGCCTCACCTACACTTCACTGAACACTATGGGGAATTTAAATGGCCAATCTACCTAACTTGCAAATCTTCAGACTGTGGGAGGAATCTGGAGCACCCGATGGAAATGTACGCAGACACAGGGAGAATGTGCAAACTCATAGAGACAGTCACCCGAAGGTGGTATCAAACTCAGGTCCCTGGGGTTGTGAGGCAGCAATGCTAACCACTGAGCCACCGTGCCATCCAAACTTTGTCTCAATTATTTCTTATTATAATTTCTGTATTTAAATTTGTGCTGAATTGTGGTGACTTATACACATCTCACTTTTTCCAAAATTATTTGCTTTATCAGTAAACAGCAAATAACCACTATTCTCCTTGGCTCTCGACTTTTCTAAGATATTCACACAATACATCCTTCTTCAATTCATTGAATATCCAATCTGTTCAATGTTTCCATTTTCATAATCCATAAATAAATATGCATCTCCAACACAAATCACAACTTGTCTAAAAAGTTATTTTCAACTCCACTCTGGTTCATTACATAGTTATTTTAAAATTCTGAACCAGACTGTGAGCATGATTTGAAATTGTTGGTTGAGGAACATTTGTAAGTAAGTTGAACTTGAAATAGTATTTGGAGAACATTTTAGAATTCTGTAGGCAAGGTGCATTGGTATCTGACCGAGCTATTATGGGAACTATTCACTACTCATTTGAAATATTTTCACAACAAGAAGCATTGTGTGCTTTGCTGAACTCTGTGGTTATAATTTAACATGCCCCAATCATGGTTTCAGTTTGTACTTTTGCAATTAAATCTCTCTCCAGTTTTCACGGATCTAATGAAATTATTCACTGGACCAAACCTGACACAATATAGGGCCAGAATGTACTATCTTCAGGGTGCACAGCAGCAACTTACGAAGGCTTTTTCCAAACCTGGAACCTCAACCACCAAGACAGACAAGTGCAGCAGATGCAAAAGTACACCACACGTGGAAGTTCCCTTTCAAACCATACAATATTCTGACTTGAAAGTACAGTGCCATTCCTTCAAAGTCAAAATCCTAGAATTCCCTAACAGTGCTGTGAACGTATCTACGCCACAGGGATTGCAGTGGTTCAGGGAGCTAGCTCACTAACATTTCTCAAGGACAATTCGTAATGAACAATAAATGCTGGCTGTAGTGATTGGAACAATGTCAGCCAGGTGGTTCTCATTGAATATAATTTCCCTGATTGGGGCTGTTAACCTGAGGCAATCAGGAACTCCTGGCTGACAGATATGAACAGGAATATTAGCGGTTTTGCTCACTATAGGAGCCGGCTCTGTGCTAGCTAGCTCAGTATCATGTAAATATGTGAATAAAGGGTGACTTGGTGACAGGATACTGGCCTTAGTGCAGTTATTTCACTGGTGATGAGAGAAAAAACATGCCCCTGAAGAGATTCACTCACAACAATCATCTTTGAGTTGGTGTAAGCATTTCTGGCGTAGTGCCAGCTTTGGAAGCTTGACTCATTCTGATCCTACTTTCAAAGATTGGGCCCAGTATGTGGATAGAATGTGTTATTTTTTCAGATGACATTGGGGCAAATGAAAAGCACTGAGGATTTCTCCGAATGTGGATCTGCAGGTTTTTTTTTGGTTATTAGGAGTCTAACTTACCCAGAGACACCAGAGACTAAAACCTTTCAGGAGTTGATGGACTTAGCTAAGGAATATTACAACACCAAGTCTCCTCTAATTCTGAGATGCTATCGGTTTTAGTCAACAGCTCGAGAACCAGGAGAATTCATACAGGACTTTCTGATAAGGATAAGATGACATGCAGAAGCATGTGACTTTGGTTTAACCCTAAGTGAGATGCTGTGAGACCATTTGGTAGGTGGGATTAATGACATGACCATGCAAAAGCACATACTAGCTGAAGCCCAACTGGACTTCAAACAGTTACTGCAGCTGGCTTTGTCATTAGAAAATGTGGTTAATGGAGCTTACAGAATATGCTGATGGAAGTGGACTGCCTAACCAGGTTGATTGAGCTTGGAGAACACCATTTGAGTGAGCACAGTTGCATAGCCTCACCCAGGACATATCCTGAACAGAAGGACCCCAAGTCAGCCCACAGTAAAATCCCAAAACAAAGCCATGCCTCTGCCAAACAGTTAAAATATTTTTGAGGATCTGGGCCAGCAACCATCATAGTTTCTACCTGTATGTGGACTCGAGACAGCAAGGGAATCCCACTCGGCCTGAATTGAATAACAGAACTCATAGGCTGGTATCCAGGACAGTGCACAGCCTGGAAAACCCATCTATATCTGGCTGGGAACACTTAAATTACTTAGCAACATCCAAAACAGAGTCAATCAAAATAAACATCTGGTTAAATGGTCACAAGCAAATTACTGCAGATGCCGAAAACAACAAATGCTGGAGATCACAATGGGTCAGGCAGCAGCTTGGAGAGATGGCAAGTTAATGTTTTGATTCTAGAAGACTTCATTGGAGCAGTCATCAAAACTCAAAATATTAGCCTGCTGTATCTCCATGGATGCTGCCTGACTCATTGTAGTCTACTGGTTAAATGGTCCCTCAGTTCTAATGGAGGTCGATGTCAGCATGGTTGTATCAATGATTGTGGAACCAGTCTTTACCAAAATTCACTCTGCACTCCCTTTTACATTTGCATAAGACCTCGGCCAGGCTGAGAACATATACCAGGAAACCCCACAGATTAAGGGTAGAACTTTGGCTCCGGCCTCTGTGAGAAACGGCTGGTTCAGTTTTCACCGATTGTAGTAGGAGGCTTGGGCCCAAGCTGGATGGAATGAAAGATAATAAAACGTGAGGGTGGATGAACACAGCAGGCCCAGCAGCATCTCAGGAGCACAAAAGCTGTTGAGGTTGGTTCAGCATTTTTTTGATTAGATGATGGCTGCCTGAGTTAAGTCCCAAAGAATTACCCGTCAGCTTCTAAGAGAGGTCTAGGGACTATCAAAGGGGCCAAAGCCACCTTACATATTGACCAAGGAGTGATCCCATGATACTGCCCAGTTCCTTACTTGCAAAAGTAGAGGCAGAAATCAGGAGGCTGGAAAGCAGACAAATCAGAACAGTTAGCAGGAAGGGCAGTAATGGCCACATTGACTATGAAGCCGAACAGGTCAGTTCACCTTTGAGGAGACTTCAGACAAATGGTGAACTGCTTTTTGCAGCTGTATAAATACTCAATCTCTTGCATCGAGGACTTGTGCACAGAACTGGTAGGGTATGGGGGTTTCCTTCATGAAGCTGGACATGAGCCATGCGTACCTATATTTGTAACTAGAAGAGGATTCCCAGACGTATGCTACAATTAATACCAAGAAGTGTTTGTACCAACATATGAGACTGCCTCTCGAGATATCATCAGCCAGTGCCATTTTCCAGTGGATGACAGAGAACATTTTACAAGGTGCTAATAACCGGGAAGAGCAACAAAAAGCATTTAGAGAACTTAGATATAGTGCTTAAATATTTCTCCCAGGTGGAGGTACGCCTGAGGAGGGGGAAAAAACATGTGCTTCAGCCACCCCAAGTGACTTACTTGGGCTGCAGAGTTGACAAGATCAGGTTACACCTGTTGGAAGGTAAAGTGAGGGCAATCAAAAATGTCCTAGCTCCCATGTCACTGCCAGAGCTCAGGTCCTTCCTTGGGTTGGGGAAGTACAGAAAATTCATACATAACTTGGGCTCCATCCTGGCACCCTTACATTTGCTATTGAAAAAGGGTCAGCCGTGGAAATGGTCAAACAGCCAAGATGCAGCCTTTTGGGAAATGAAGAAGCAAATATCATTGTCTGAGGTGTTTGCACACTATGATCTCAAGTGAAATGTGGAGCTGACATGCAATGCCTCCCTGTGTGGAATCGAGGTAGCATTGGCACACTGGTGTCCTAGCGGAGAGGAAGGCCCGATAGCATATGTTTCCCAGACTTTCGCTGCTGCAAACAAAGATACGTCCAATAGAGAAGGAAGGTTTGGTGGTGATCTCAAGTGTGAGAAAATTCCACCAATACCTTTACGGATGTAAATTTGTAATATTAATGGACCACAAACCCCTGCTAGGGCTGCTGAAGGAAGACATGGCGATGCTACCCATAGCATCCAGTAGAATTCAGCGTGGGCTCTTTATCTCAGCAAGTACAAGTACAAGCCAGAACACCGTCCAGGAAACCAAGTGGCTCATGCAGATGCCTTGAGCTGCCTCCCACTGGCCGATACTCCACCGGTGGTGCCTCCCCTGGAAGAGTCCCTTCTGGTTTTAAACTTTCTGGACACCCTTCCAGTCACCATTTACAGTATCCAACTGTGCACACAAAAAAAAAATCCTGTCCTGGCAAAACTAAAACAGCTGGTGGTGATGGGGGAAACAGCCAGAATTGAAACCTTGCTGGAGCCAGTGAGACCAGATTCCTACAGAGCATGGCCTATTATTATAGAGAACAAGAGTGACTGTACCGAGCAAAGGTCACCACCAGATATTGGCTGAACTCCACCAGGGTCACCCAGAAGTTTCCAAAATGGAGATGTTGGCAATAATTGGTTGCTGACAAAGCTGGGTTGATGGAGCAAAAATTACTGCCAGCAGCTCCTCCACATTCATGGGAATAGCTGGGTAAACCGTGAAGTCTGTGGTCAAATATGCCAGTCCTTTCGTAGGCTCTGCTTTTAGTCATTGTGGATGTTTACTCAAAGTAGATGGACATGCATAGAGTTCAGTCGTCAAACACATGGATGATGGTTGAAAAATTGTGACCATCTTTGGTAATACGCAGAGTCCCAAAAGTGATGGTCACAGACAACAATCCATCATGTACCAGCAAGGATTTCAAGTATTTCTTAAAATATTTCCAAAAATTGCCTTCAGCATGTAAGGACAGTTCCATACCATCCATCATTCAATGGCCTGGTGGAAGGAACAGTCCAAAATTTGAAGAAAGGCTTAAAGAAATAGCATATAGCTTCATGTGATGCTAAACTGTCCCCGGTTCCTGTTTGATTATAGGACTGCCCCTCACACAACTACAGGGACAGCTCCAGCAGACCTGCTAATGTGGAGAAGACTCTGCACCAGGTTAAATATGATCTTGCTGGACATTGCCGGGGGAGGGTGAAACAGCAGGAAGAACAGTGGAGCTGAATATAATTTCATTAGGATATGGGTATCTTCACGGATGGATCAGAAAGTTAGCATCCAAGTTCAGCAGGTAATAGGAAAGCAAATGGACTGCTAGCCTCTATTTCAAAGCAAATGAACTATAAAAATTAGGTGGGCGGGGGTATTGCTAAACTAAACAGGACACTAGTCAGACCATATCTGGAACTGCAAGCATTTTGGGTTCACTTATCTAAGGAAAGATATACTGGCTTTGGAGCAGTGTGGGGATGATTCATAAGTTTGATTCTGGGTATGCGAGGATTGTCTAATGGGGAGAGGCTGAGTTGGCTGGACTTGTAACCATTTGAGTTTAGAAAAATGAAAGGGAATCTTATTGAGACACAAAAGGTTCTTCAGGGTTTGACAGAGGAAGTACAAAGAGTTTGTATTTCCTTACGGGAATTACGGAGTAAGAGGTTGCCTATTCATGAGGAAGAATATCTTCTCTCAGAGGGTAGTGAATCTGTGGAATTCTTTACTGCAGAGGGCTGTACAGGCTGGGTTGTTAAGTATATTTAAGACAGAGATTGACATGTTCTTGATTAGTAAGAGAATCAAGGGTTACGGGGATAAGGCAGGAAAGTGAGGTTGAATATTATCAAATCAACTATAAAGTCATTTGAATGGCGGAGATTTGATGGGCTAATAGGCCTACTTCTGCTCCTACATCTTATAGTCTTAATTCTGCACTAGCTTTTCTTAATTAGTCCACAGTTGTTCAAATAGTTTTTGATCTTGTTCAGTATTATAGTTTACACACTCACATAGTTAAACTGACTGGCATATAACTGCTGGGTTTATCCTTCAACCCATTTTTGAACAAGACTGCAACATTTACACTTCTCCAGGTCTTTGGCATCTAAGAAGGATTGGAAGATTATGGTCACTACCTCCACAATTTTCTCCCTCACTTCCCCCAGCACCCTCAGGTGCATACCATCCAGATCTGGTGACGTGCAGGAAGTACAGATAGCCATTGAAATTACTGAATTTTATTGTTTGCTTTTTAAAGTCTGTTCAATACCTCAACTAACTCCTCTGTGGCTTTGGCGGCATCTTTTCTCTATATCCCAGTCAGAAAATAATCTCTCCCTCTAATCGCTCCATTCCTCTTCTTATTATCATTTAACTATTCACATGTCCACAGAAGACTTTAGGATTCCCTTTTGTAAAGAAAAACGTAAGAATAATATTCACAAAGAAAAAGTTGAGTCAGTTTTTTAACTGGTTTGTGCAGTGCACTCAGCATAAAGGGGTGGCAGCATTAACAGCTGTTGATGTCACAAGCAGTGACATATGTATTGAAGAAACCTTTCTCAATTATGACGTCATGATTTTTTCATTGTCTAGTGACAGAATATCTCAGAATATAATAGAAAAGGAGATCAATCAGTTTTACTGATGGCTTGAAAATGCAGATTCACATCGCACGCTCCTTGAATTGCACTTACCAAGAACCTTCTTCACAGCCAGCTTGGGTTAGAGTTGGAGAAGAAATGCTTTCGGAGGATCAAGATGTGATGAGCTTTAATTCCATCCATCGGTGATGACTACCAGATCAATCAGCACAGAGTGCTTTAGAAACGTTGACCAAATAGGATTTTCTTTCAAGAGGTTTAAGGTTTGTGTAGCTGATTGGCTTTTCAAGACTTCTCAAGAGAACAATGTGTTGAAATTTATAATTTCCTGCTAACGGTTGTCAAAAATGTCACCAATACAAGTGTTAAATAATTTTGAGTACAGAATATATATATATAAATCTAGTTTGTACTCCCTGGAATGTAGAAATTTGTAGCTGATTTGATTGAGGCTTTCTGGATTTTGTAAAGTATTGACAGGGTGGATTGTTAGAAACATTCTCTACTCCTAGGAGAATTAGGAAACAGGGATAAAAGCTCAGATATTGATAAAGGTTTTGAGCAGGCTATCTCAGCACTTGTCGTTTTCTGATGTTGGTGATACCAAAAAATGATGTTTAGGTCAACTGTATTCTTCCTGAAACCTAAAGTGTGTCTGCACAAAATATGAGTCAGTCTGTAATACTGTCATCAGGAATCAGGTGGCTATCTCATTTAAGTTTAAAGAATGTTACATAAACAACCTATAGCTATGAACAATAGAGCCGATTTTCATCCCCTCCTCCCCAAAATGTCAACACAATGTTTACTGTTCTGTTCCCACTAATGTATGGATCTTTTTCAATTTTCTTGGGGCCCTTGAAACAGTCTGCTCAAGAGACGCTGTTAAAAAACCAGGAGCATCAATGGCCCAAGCACATCAAAATTCTCTGATATCAATCAGATGCCAATGCAACTGCAAAAAACTGGTAGATGGACTATGGGCCATGCCACTGATTCTTGGTGATGAGCAGTTTATTAAGCAGGACCTTAAAGTGACTACTTAGCACTACATATGACCTATTTTGTCAACAGAAACAAAAAAAAGTGATGTTTGTCATACACTTGTAGTCCTCCTTCAGAAACCAGCATTCACTGGCCATCAGTTTAATTGCATTGGTTCAGTTTCAAAGCTGAACTCCCAGAAAACCAGTTCCTTCTTATCACGTAGATATGTTACTCCAAATGAAGATAATAGAGTTTAACAACAAAGTTCAGATATGAATATGGCTCAGATGGATGGGATAATTGCCTTTCCCATCTCCCACTTGATAGTACCCAGTTCTACCTCTCCTTTGTCTCTATGTTATCAGGCTGCTTATTCTTTATCCAGGCTTGGATGAGCCAGCTAAACATTGGGAAAATTAAAATTAAAAACATTTCCTTCTGCCGTTACTACAAATTCTGTACCCTCACCTCTGATTCAATCCACTCTCTGGCAACTGTCTGACTCCACACGATACAGAATCTGGGGGTGACATGGGCAGAAAGCAAATGAAAAACAAACCTTAGAAAGGGATTCATGCAGGGAGAGATTGGTTATACCATTTCTCTTATCTGAAGGACTGCATATTAGTGCTGCAATAAAAATAATGTAATGATGAAAGCAGGCAAGGAAAGAGAATCATCACTGTCTTTTCACTTTGGCACTATTCAAACTCCTTCCTTCTTAGGTGGAATCACAAGACATTGAGTACACCAATGGCAGTCTCATACCTCCACCTGGAATTTGCCTCACAAACTCTTCTTGACCCCTTCACAACTGAAGCTCTCACAGAGCACAATTTTTTACTATAGCAGATATCTGCGAGCACTGAAACATATTCCCATATCTTTAACCACCTTATGTTGCTTTTCTTATTCCAGGAGAAACCAGTGCACAATGCAGGAGAGGCAGATCACCGGCAAGATATATCTTTACCATCAGCTGTTGAGGACACACTCTGCTTTAGCTGTTGGCTGCAATGAGATGCCAGCTGGAGGTGAGTGTGAGTATGTTTTACTACTAATCAACATAGATATTCCCCTGGCAATGGGAATGGTGCTGTTCTCAAAATTAAGCTAATCCTGATATTGGACGTCTGGTTACTCAACCTCTCCAACAGAAGCTGTGACTTCTTCCTCCATTGACTGCACTTCCAGTTCTTTCAAATGTTGCACAGGGATTAGCATGAAACCACTCAGCATTGTACTCTGCTTCCATTCATGATTGATCAAGGCATCAAAACTTTTCCGTTAGAATCTCAGAAACCTCTTTAGCTGGTGAGTAGGGCTCATAGAAGTGATATTTACCTTGCTTGTATGGTACTCAAAGTTTGAGGCACAGTAGTAAGGTTCTATGCCTTGTCACTGAGAATCCACACTGACATTTGTCCATTTTTCCTGGATAGATCTGGGAGATTGCGAATGCATATGACCATTTCATAATTTTATTTGCAATACCTTGCAGCGAGTTTGTCATGCACATGAAGAATTCACTGCTGCTTCTCCAAGTGAGTGAGTGAAATTTCAAGAACAAAAACAGAGTTGCTGGAAAAGCTCAGCAGGTCTGGCAGCATCTGTGAAGTAGAAAACAGAGTTAACGTTTCGGGTCCAGTGACCCTTCCTCAGAACAATATGTCTCAAACCTCAAGATAATAAAATGTGAGGCTGAATGAACACAGCAGGCCCAGCAGCATCTCAGGAGCACAAAAGCTGACGTTTCGGGCCTGGACCCTTCATCAGAGAGGGGGATGGGGAGAGGGAACTGGAATAAATAGGGAGAAAGGGGGAGGCGGACCGAAGATGGAGAGTAAAGAAGATAGGTGCAGAGGAGAGTATAGGTGGGGAGGTAGGGAGGGGATAGGTCAGTCCAGGGAAGACGGACAGGTCAAGGAGGTGGGATGAGGTTAGTAGGTAGATGGGGGTGCAGCTTGGGGTGGGAGGAAGGGATGGGTGAGAGGAAGAACCGGTTAGGGAGGCAGAGACAGGTTGGACTGGTTTTGGGATGCAGTGGGTGGAGGGGAAGAGCTGGGCTGGTTGTGTGGTGCATTGGGGGGAGGGGACGAACTGGGCTGGTTTAGGGATGCAGTAGGGGAAGGGGAGATTTTGAAACTGGTGAAGTCCACATTGATACCATTAGGCTGCAGGGTTCCCAGGCGGAATATGAGTTGCTGTTCCTGCAACCTTCGGGTGGCATCATTGTGGCAGTGCAGGAGGCCCATGCACTGCACCACACAACCAGCCCAGCTCTTCCCCCCCACCCACTGCATCCCAAAACCAGTCCAACCTGTCTCTGCCTCCCTAACCGGTTCTTCCTCTCACCCATCCCTTCCTCCCACCCCAAGCCGCACCCCCATCTACCTACTAACCTCATCCCACCTCCTTGACCTGCCCGTCTTCCTTGGACTGACCTATCCCCTCCCTACCTCCCCACCTATACTCTCTCCACTTATCTTCTTTACTCTCCATCTTCGGTCCGCCTCCCCCTCTCTCCCTATATATTCCAGTTCCCTCTCCCCATCCCCCTCTCTGATGAAGGGTCCAGGCCCGAAATGTCAGCTTTTGTGCTCCTGAGATGCTGCTTGGCCTGCTGTGTTCATCCAGCCTCACATTTTATTATCTTGGAATTCTCCAGCATCTGCAGTTCTCATTATCTCTGTCTCAAACCTCAGCCTGCAGTGGAGTTCTGGTGCCATCTGTTGGTGTATCATGAACTTTGGGGAAACAAGCAAGAGGTTGGAATTGAAGATAACAAAGTGTGTAGCTGGATGAACACAGCAGGCCAAGCAGCAAGTTAGGAGCACAACAGCTGAGGTTTCGGGCCTCGACCCTTCATCAGAAAAGGGGGATGGGGAGAGGATTCTGAAATAAATAGGGAGAGAGGGTGAGGCGAACTGAAGATAGATAGAGGAGAAGATAGGTGGAGAGGAGAGTATAGGTGGGGTGGTGGGGAGGGGATAGGTCAGTCCGGGAAGACGGACAGGTCAAGGGGGCGGGTTGAGGTTAGTAGGTAGGAAATGGAGGTAGGGCTTGAGGTGGGAGGAGGGGATACGTGAGAGGAAGAACAGGTTAGGGAGGCAGGGACGAGCTGGGCTGGTTTTGGGATGCAGTGGGGGAAGGGGAGATTTTGAAGCTTGTGAAGTCCACATTGATACCATTGGGCTGGAGGGTTCCCAAGTGGAATATGAGTTGCTGTTCTTGCAACCTTCAGGTGGCATCATTGTGGCACTGCAGGCGGCCCATGATGGACATGTCGTCTAAGGAATGGGAGGCGGAGTTAAAATGGTTCACGACTGGGAGGTGCAGTTGTTTACTGCGAACCGAGCATAGGTGTTATGCAAAATGGTCCCCAAGCCTTCGCTTGGTTTCCCCAATGTAGAGGAAGCCACACCGGGTACAATGGATACAGTATACTACATTGGCAGATGTGCAGGTGAACATCTGCTTAATATGGAAAGTCATCTTGGGGCCTGGGATGGGGGTGAGGGAGGAGGTGTGGGGACAAGTGTAGCACTTCCTGCAGTTGCAGGGGAGGGTACCGGGTGTGATGGGGTTGGAGGGGAATGTGGAGCGGACAAGGGAGTCACAGAGAGAGTGGTCTCTCCAGAAGGCAGACAAGGGTGGGGATAGAAAAATGTCTTTGGTGGTGTGGTCGTATTGTAGTTGGCGGAAGTGTTGGAGGATGATGCATTGTATCCGGAGGTTGGTGGGGTGATATGTGAGGACCAGGGGGATTCTCTTTGGGTGGTTATTGCGAGGGCGGGGTGTGGGGGGTGATGTGCGGGAAATGCGGGAGACTCGGTCAAGGCAATTCTCGACCACTGCGGGGGGAAAGTTGCAGCCCTTGAAGAACGGGGACATCTGGGATGTACAGGAGTGAAATGCCTCATCCTGGGAGCAGGTGCGGTGGAGGCAAAGGAATTGGGAATGGGGATGGAATTTTTGCAGGAAGGTGGGTGGGAGGTGGTGTATTCCAGGTAGCTGTGGGAGTCAGTGGGCTTGAAATGGACATCGGTTTGTAGGTGGTTGCCTGAGATGGAGACAGAGAGGTCCAGGAAGGTGAGGGATGTGTTGGAGATGGTCCAGGTGAACTTGAGGTTGGCATGGAAGGTGTTGGTGAAATGCATGAACTGTTCGAGCTCCTCTTGGGAGCATGAGGCGCTGCCGATACAGTCATCAATGTAATGGAGGAAGACTTGGGGTTTTGGGCCGGTGTAGGTGCAAAAGAGGGACTGTTTCACATAACCTACAAAGAGGCAGGAATAGCTTGGGCCCATGCGGGTACCCATGTCCACCCCCTTAGTCTGTAGGAAGTGGGAGGAATTGAAAGCACTGTGCTTTATATTGAGTAAGGATGTTCTTGCTATAGAGGGAGTGCAGTGAGATTTACCATGTTGATTCCTGGATGTCAGGAATGACTTATGAGGAAAGATTGAGTCAGCTATTCACTCAAGTTCAGAAGAATGAGAGAGGATCTCACAGAAACATGTAAAATTCTAGCAGGACTATATAGGTGAGATGCAGGAAGGTGATACTGATGGTGAAGTAGTCCAGAACTATGGGATCATAATAATTTAAGGATAAGGAGAAAACTTTTCAGGACTGAGATAAGGAGAAATTTCTTCACCCAGAGAGTGGTGAGCCTGTGGAATTCACTACCACAAAAAAATGAACGAGGCGAAAATCTGCTTGTGCTTTCAAGGATGTTGATATCGCTCTTATGGCTAAAAGGATATGGAGAACAGGCAGGATTTGGGTATTGAGCTCGTAGGATCATTTTGAATGGTGGAGCAGACTCAAAGGGTTGAATGGTCTATTCCCATTCCTATCCTTGTTTCTATGATACTTCTGCCTGGAAGCCCTGAGAAAATGAATCATTTTCCTAGTTTTGCTGAAGGCGCTTCAATGACCTGGTGAGGGCAGGAATAGACGGAACTGTGCACAAATTAATGAATATTTACAACCTGGAAAGGGAACAATGCCATAACAATGGAGAGATTAATTAAATTTGACAAGTGGATAAGCAAGTTGTTAAATAATTAGGTGACATCTAAAGGATCAATTTTATGTTGGTGGATGATCAAAGGGCGTGGTCACAAATGTATATTAAGAAACAGGAGCAGGACTGGACCATTCTGCCCACTGATCCTACCACATCATTCAATAAGAATATGCCTGATATGACTGTGTCCTTAACTCCTCTTTCCTTCCTGTCTCTCATTACCTTCAACTCACTTGCAGATCAAAAATCTGTTTTTCCTGGACAGAACTGGGAGATTGCAAATGCATGACCTTTTCATAAATTTAGTCATGAATATATACAATTACCCTACCTCCACTGCTCTGTGGAAGAAAATTCCAAAGATAAACAATGCACAGAGTAACAAATATATTTTCACCTTTGTCTTCGACAGAAGATTCCTCATTTTGAAACTGTGCCCTCTTGTTCTAGATTTCCCATGAGAGGAGATAACCTCTCAGCATCTAACCTGTTAAGCACTTGTTAATTTCTGATAAGATCACTATAATTTTTCTAAACTCGAATGAGTATAGGCCTAATTTCCACAAACGGCTGCTCTTTGATACAAGAATAAGTATCCTGAATCTTCTTAAACTACTTCCAACGCAGGTATGACCCCCTTCAGAGAGGACACCAAAGTGTACACTGTATTCTGGATGCCATCTCACTAATTCCCTGCATTATTGCAACAAGACTTTTATTCACTTGTGGGACATAGATGTTGCTGGCTAGCCTGCATTTTTTCGTCATTCCTCGTTGCCCTTGAAAAGATGGTGGTGAGCTGCTTTGTTGAACTGCTACAGTCCATGCGTAGGTTGATCCAAATACCCTTAGGGAGGGAATTTCAGGATTTTGACCCAGGGACAGTGAAGAATGAATATTTCCAAGTCAGAATGCTGAGTGGCTTGAAGATGGTGGTGTTTCCATGTGCCTGCTGCCCTTGTCCTTCTAGATGGAAGCTGTCATGGGTTTGGATGGTGCTATCCAAGGATTTTTGGTGAATTTCTGCAATGCATCATGTACACATTTGCAGCAATGTGTACTGAGCTGAGTGGTGGAGGGAGTGGATGCTGGGGAATGTGGTGCCAGTCAGTTAGCCTACTTTGTCCTGGATGGTGCCAAGCACCTTGAGTATTGTTGGAACTGCACCCATCCAGACAGAAAAAAAATAGGAAATATTACATCATGTTCTTGACTTGTGCCTAGTAGATAGCGGACAGGTATTAGGAGTCAGGAGGTGAGTTATTCGCTGCTGTATTCCGAGTCTCTGACCAGCTCTTGTAGCCACTTGTGTTTATGTGGTGAGTCCAGTTGAGTTTCTGGTGAATGGGAACCTCAAAGACGTTGATAGTCTGTGATTCATTGATGGTAATACCATTGAATGTCAAGGAGCAGTGGGTTTGATTGTTTCTTACCAGAGATAGTCGTTGTCTAGCATTTGTGTGGGAAGATTTCCTGACTTTTGGATTCCATCTCCCTTCTGGAAAAGGCCAATATTATATTTTCCTTCCAGAAAAGGCCAATATCCCATTTCCCTTCCTAATCGCTTACTGCACCTTCTAGCAATTATTTTGCAATTTATGGAACCATTTTGCACCTTAACATTCACAAATTCTCTCCATTTAAATAGTCTGCTTTTTTATTCTTACTGCTGAAGTGGAGAACCTCACACTTACCTGCACTGTATTTCACGTCAATTTTTTGCACTCACTTCATCCATCCTCCTACCTATCTTTGTATCAGCAAAGTGGCTACAGTATTTGATGTAGCTCATAAATAGTTGAAGCTGCAGTACTGATCATTGTGACACCCTAATAGTAAATTTTCCAACCTGAAAAGGCTCCGTTTATCTTGCCACTCTATTTTTAAGTTGGTTCCCCTCCATGCCAGTATATTAGTCCTAACAGCATGAGCTCTTACCAAACTACTTGAAGGCAAAAGAATAATTTCTCTTCTCCTCCTCCTAAATACCTCCTGCCAGCCTCAAAACGGAGATAACAAAGTGTGGAGCTGGATGAACACAGCTGGGCCCAGCAGCATCTTAGGTCCACAAAAGCTGACATTTTGGGCCTAGCCCCTTCATCAGAAAAGAGGGATGGGGAGAGGGTTCTGAAATAAATAGGGAGAGGGGGGAGGCGGATTGAAGATGGATAGATGAGAAGATAGATGGAGAGACAGATAAGTTAAAGGGGCAGGGATGGAGCCTGTAGAGGTGAGTATAGGTGGGGAGGTAGAGAGGGGATAGGTCAGTCCAGAGAGGACGGACAGGTCAAGGGGGCGGGATGAGGTTAGAAGGTAGGAAATGGAGGTGTGGCTTGAGGTGGGAAGAGGGGATAGGCGAGAGGAAAAATAGGTTAGGGAGACGAGAACAGGCTGGGCTGGTTTTGGGATGCATTGCGGGGGAGTGGAGATTTTGAAGCTTGTGAAATCCACATTGATATCATTGGGCTGCAGGGTTCCCAAGCAGAATATGAGTTGCTGTTCCTGCAACCTTCGGGTAGCATCATTGTGGCACTGCAGGAGGCCCAGGATGTACATGTTGTCTAAAGAATGTGAGGGGGAGTTGAAATGGTTCGCGACTGGGAGGTGCAGTTGTTTATTGTTGACCCAGCGTAGGTGTTCTGCAAAGCGGACCCCAAGCCTCCGCTTGGTTTCCCAAATGTAGAGGTAGCCACAACGAGTACAGCGAATGCAGTATACCACACTGGCAGATGTGCAGGTGAACTGCTTGATGTGGAAAGTCATCTTAGGGCCTGGGATGTGGGTGAGGGAAGAGGTGTGGGGGCAAGTGTAGCACTTCTTGTGGTTGCAGGGGAAAATGCCACGTGTGCTGGGGTTGGAGGGGTGTGTGGAGCGGACAAGGGAGTCGCGGAGAGATTGGTCTCTCCGGAAAGCAGACAAGGGTGGGGATGGAAAAATGTCTTTGGTGGTGGGGTCGGATTGTAAATGGCAGAAGTGTCGGAGGATGATGCGTTGTATCCGGAGGTTGTTGGGGTGGTATGTGAGGACTGGGGGATTCTCTTTTGGCGGTTATTGCAGGGACGGGGTATGAGGGATGTGTTGCGGAATATGTGGGAGACATGTTCGAGGGTGTTCTCGACCACTGCGGGGGGGAAGTTGCGGTCCTTGAAGAACGAGGTCATCTGGGATGTGCGGGAGTGAAATGCCTCATCCTGGGAGCAGATGCAGCGGAGGCGAAGGAATTGGGAATAGGGGATGGAATTTTTGCAAGAATGTGGATGGGACGAGGTGTATTCTAGGTAGCTGTGGGAGTTGGTGGGCTTGAAATGGACATTGGTTTCTAAGTGGTTGAACTGAGGCCAGGTTGGAAGTGATCCATACATGGTGAATAATTATTCACTACAAAAAGCGCCTCAGTTCGGCCAAGTGTAGGAAGGCTTGTCTCAGGTTTGTCTCTCCCCATTAGAACTGTAGACAAGTAAGGGTGTGTCAGGGAATTTTACCTCAGACCTGCCTTTGAAGGGTACAGTAAAATCACGCTGTTGATTTCAATCCTGTTCTTGAGTCAGGGGATAGACAAGAGGACTGGCACTGTCCTTTCAGCATTATAATATTTCAAACCAATGGTGGTGGCATCAGATACCACAAAGAAGAATTGACCTAGACCCCCTTAGCTTCCCACTCCACCCCTTATGACCACTAAAACTATTCATTGCCATTGTCCCAGGAAACTGACCATTGTGCCAACAAATTTAGCATGCTCCATAATTGCAGGTAATTCATAACTTTGGTTTCACTGTGCCAAAATATTTGAGACCAATAACACTGAATGTAATAAGCAGAAACCAAGCTTCCAATGCATATTAATCTTTTGGCCCACTCCACTATAATGCACATTCAAGCAATGTTAGGATAGTAACCTGCTTTTGTTTGGAAGAAACTAAACCTCAGGTGAGTATTAATACCTTTCACTGTAATGTATAGCGCTGTCTTCATGAATGATTGGTGATTCGTTCACTCAATCGTAAAGGGCTATTTAAACACTTTTAAGTAAATTGAAGATCAAATAACAATGTCCTAACAGTGCTTAGAGATTCTGAGATGAAAAGGTAGAGTTTGCGCAGAGGAAGAGAGAAGCAGACACACCCCAGGCAAGCATTGAAACTGGAAGAGAAGCTGTTTCTTATGACCAAATAACAAACTGGCATTTATCTTTCTTCTTTTAAACTGCCCTAACCTTTCCTGCTTCGGTTTTTATGTGTTAGCACTTCCAACTCTGAGCCAGAGGTTGTGGGCTCAAGACTACACTAAAGATGTGGGCTCTTTTAAGCACACCTCTTCAGTAATACAGAAAAGTGTATGCACCCAGGGTAGATTAGTTGAATTATATTACAAAATATTTGGAATTCTAATAATGGATGGATAATGGGTTGTTAGTGATGCCCATATGCAAGAACAAATAAATTAGATACATACAATCACAGAAATTATAGTCCAGGAGACCATTCAGTCCATCATGCAATTGTCAGTGGCAGCCCTTCAATTAGACCTGTGTGCAGCTATCACACTTCCTTATTCTTTCTCTCTGTTCTTTTGTGATGTCCACTTGTGATGTGGACTTAACTCAGACATTTCAAATTGGCTTAATTAAGACCTTGGCAGACAGGATAAGTATTCTCCTCTCTCACTAGGAGAGACAAACCTTTGCAGTGTCAGAAAACACTTAGGGACAACCTACTGGACAAGGAAGACTTTAACCGGGGAGTCTTCAAGGAAAATAAAGCAAGAACTACAGAAAATTCTCAAAATATTTAACAGGTCAGGGATTAGACATGAAGAAAGAAATTTGCATTTCAGAACTACAATTCATTAGAACAACGGCAACTATTTATTTTAGTGCAGTACGATAACCAAATTTAACACAGTTACAAAAGTTCAGACAGGTAGATTTAAAGCCTATGTTTTAAAGAGAGGGATACAGAGGCCGAAAAGTTAAGGGAGAGAATTGCACAGCGTGAATGTCAGAGGGCTGAAGGTACAGCTGCCGAATGTGAAGGAACTGAAATTGGGAATTTTCAAGAAGCCAGAATTAAATGTGTCTGGTATCTCGGAGGGCTGTGGTCTCACAACTCTAGTTCCACCCTAATTTTCTAATTTTAAATTTCCTTTCTTTCTTCGTCTGGCTCAAATAGAAAAAAATTCTGCATCACAATACCACTGTATTTGCATAACTGAAAGAAGAGAGAGAGCTTGTGCATTAAACTTTGAGGTGTCAGAACTAGTGAACTAAATAGTTAATGAAGCAAATGGGAACATGAGCTTTGAAAAAAAAAGACCCAGTAAGAATACAAAAGGTTGGAAATTAGGCTAGACATTTATAAAGTGTCAGTTCAACTCTAGCTGAAAAAGTTTATTTACTTCGGTTCAGCTCACAGAAAGGATGAGAATACTTTGAAGAGGGTGTAGAAGAGGTTTACTAGAATCATTCATAAGATGAGAGATCACAATTATGTCGAGAAAAGGTTATGAGATATTTAGAAAAAGAATAGCAATGGGCAATGAAATGATGGGCTAAATGACCATTCTATGATTCTATAATAAGGTACAGATGACTCTCTAAATATGAATACAACTCCCTTTTAGAGTCAAAAATTGCAGGGTTATGAGGGGAGTGAGACACACTGGACTGCTTTTCCAAAAGGCTGGTGCCGACCCTGAGTCAAAGGACCTCTTTTGTTCTCTATTTCTCTAAAATTCTATGAAACAGTGGGTCCAGAGTATGTTTCAATAGCTACAGTATTGCTCACTGTCCGAAAAGAAATAGGAACAGTAACTCTGATCTAAAATAGTTCAACTCAGTGCTGAAGTTTGAATGTTGTGAAGTGCTGTATTAAAAGATGAGATACTGTTCAAGTTTCTATTGACCTTCATTGGAATAGTATCAGAGGGTGGGGACAAAGGCAGTGAGACACAGTGGGAGTGTGATGGAGAATTAAAATGGCAAACAGCCTAAAGCTAAGGAGAAAGCAGGAACTGCAGATGCTGGAGAATCTAAGATAACAAGATGGAAAGCTGATATTTTGGGCCTAGACCCTTCCTGCTCCTCTGATGCTGCTTGGCCTGCTGTGTTCATCCAGCTCTACACCTTGTTATCTCTAAAGCTAAGTGGGCATGTAGTCATCAAAACAGTGATAATCCAATGGTTGGTCTTCCCAGCATATCCTCCAAAACTGTTTAAATCATGTTTCAAAATCTTCAGCAATGTGCAAAGAAGTGCAATGTGAGTCACCTCAACAGATGTTGCCACAAAATAATCAGCTGTGACAGGCATTTAGTCCTTTAATGCTTAACATTACCAATGCCATCCATGAGCACACGGAGGAGCTATAGTTGCAGCATTCAGTCAGTTATCATACAAAACCATTTCAGATTGTTCTTACAATAATTCTAATGAAACCTGTGGCAACAAAAACCAGTGTAGGTGGCCTGTTTGCACTTATCCTGAGTTCACTTGTTTATTAAGGTTCATAGGAAAACTACTACTACAAGTCAAATTGTTTGATGATGTGCTGCTTTGAGAATGATTGTCCACATTGAATCAACTCTCTGTGTATATTTTGTTCAAAATGACTTGCACTTCTGAACTGTTCACTCTCCTAAGCCTTGTTTTAAAAAGTCAAATAATTCTGAAGTTGCACAGTCATTTGATGAAAATATTCAGAGGATCAAAGTTGCTTTGCAGTTTATTTAGCCTTGGGATTGAAACAACATTAGCATTTATTGTCTGTTCCAAGTTACTGTGAGAGTATTGAACATCAACTGCATGATCGCATGTAGACCAGATTGGGTGAGACAGGTAGATTCTCGTCCTTGAAGGACATTCATGAAACAAGTGAATTTATATAAATAAGAAGCACCATGTAAGATTCTTATTTTTTTCTCTGGTGTCATCATATTATTGAATTCAGTTTTACAATTTACAATGACGGCGTTTTAATTCAGGCCAGAATCAGAACCAGGTACATTGAGAAGAAGTACCAATTTATGCCATTGTAAATAGTCAAACCAAAGCCAGAAGAGCTAGTCTGGCATAACCTTCACTTCCAAACAAATTAGACATTTTATTCACAAAGAGAGAAAATGTTGGAGTAACTCAGCAGGTCTGGCATCATCTGTGGAGAGAGAAACAGAGTTAGCATTTTGAATCCGATATGATTATTCTTCAGAACTAAAATGGTTTAGACGATGATTCTCTTATATTTTTGAGAAAGGAAGAGGAGGATCAAGGAAACAGATGGTATGGAGATAACAAAGTGTGGAGCTGGATGAACACAGCAGGCTAAGCAGCAGCAGAGGAGCAGGAAAGCTGACGTTTTGGGTCAGGACCCCATTTCTGAAGAGTCTAGACCCAAAACATCAGCTTTCCTGCTCTTCTGATGCTGCCTTGCCTGCTGTGTTCATCTAGCTCTACACTTTAATATCTCAGATTCTCTAGCATTGGCAGTTCCTACAATCTCTGAAACAGATGGTGTGGAGCCCAGATCACAAGACAGAGAGGTTGCTAATGGGCTGGAAGAAAAATAGACATGATCATTGGTTAAAATTGTTTGTTTTTAATTAATAGATATTTTAGTTTCCGTTCATATAATCCCTACTGTGTGGAAACAGGCCATTTAACCCATTCAGTCCACACCAATCCTCTGCAGAACATACCACCCAAACATTCCCCTGTACCCTATCCCTATAACACTGTATCATCCATGGCAAATCCACCTACCAGCACATCCCTGGACACTACAGACAATTTAGCATGGCCATTCCACCGAACCTGCACATCTGTGGACTGTGGGAGGAAACAGGAGCACGTGGAGGAAAGAAAACCCATGCAGACATGGAGAGAATGTGCAAACTCCACACAGTCACCCAAGGGTGGAACTGAACCTTGCTCCCTGGCACTGTGAGGCCACATTGCTTCCCTAATTTTCACAATACAAATAATCAATCAATCACTTGAATAATTGTGGATTAAAGAAAGAAAGTCAGCATGGATGTCTTGAAAAAAATACTTAATTATTTTCAGTTCTTTGATAAGGTATTAGAAAATTGATGAGGCTCAAATTGTTGGTAGTGTACATGATCTTCCAAAAGGCTCTTAGCAAAGTGCCAGATAACCTGTCAACAAAATTGAGGCTGATGGAATAAAAGGAACAATGGCAAACCGACGCAGAACCAGTGGACGTACTATACTTAGAGTTCCAGAAGGTAAGTGATAAGGCACCATACCAAAGGTTATTGTTGAAAATAAGAGCTCATGATGTAGAGAGTAAAATTTTGGCTTGTTCAGAAAATCCAGGGGCAGCACAGTGACTCAGCAGTTAGTATCCAACCTCAGGCGACTGTATGGAGTCTGCACGTTCTCCAGGTGCTCCAATTTCCTCCCTCCCACAGTTCAAGGATGTGCAGGTTAAGTATACTGGCCATGCTAAATTACCCACAGTTTTCAGGGATGTAGAGGTTGGGCATGTTAGCCATGGGAAATGCAGGGATAGAGTAGGAGGATGGGTCTGGGTAGGATGCTCTTCGGAGGGTTAGTGTGGACTTGTGGGGCTGAATGGGCTGCTTTCACACTGTGGAGATTCTATTAAAATACTGGCTAGCTAACATGAAACAGAAAATAAATACAATTGGGTCATTGTCAGCTTGACAACATAAAGTGAAATAGTGTGCCACAGTTATTACGTTTTCACAATTTATATAAATGACTATTATTCATTCACTATGGGTCAGCATTTATTACCCATCCCTAGTTGCCCTTGGGATGGTGATGGTGGTGAGCTACCTTCTTGAATCGCCACAGTTCATGTGGTGTTGAACAAGCACAAGGCTATTGGGGGGGAGGGACTTCCGGGATTTTGAACCAGTGGCACTGAAGGCACACTGATATCCCAGCTAAAGTGAATAGCTTGACAGAAAATTTGCAGGTGCTGGTGTTCCTGCGTATCTGCTGTCCTTGTCCTTTTGGATGAACATGATCATGGGGTTTGGAAGGTCCTGTCAAAGGAGCTGTGGTGAATTTCTGCAGTGCAATGTTTTCATCAAATAAATGGAGCTGCAGAACAAAAATCTCAAAATTCCATCCAAATATCATGAACAAAATGTTTCTTTTTGGAGATATAAATGCCAGTCAATGACCACCTACAAGAGACAGACTAGCCATTGCCACTTGCATTCATTGGTGTTACCATCACTGAATTTCATGCTATCAATATCCTGGTGGCTCCTTTGATCAGAGAGTGAACTGAACTTGCTA
This sequence comes from Stegostoma tigrinum, assembly GCF_030684315.1. NCBI lineage: Eukaryota > Metazoa > Chordata > Chondrichthyes > Orectolobiformes > Stegostomatidae > Stegostoma > Stegostoma tigrinum. Next base: position 1,649,780 of record NC_081358.1, on the reverse strand, counting down.
TATAAATACAGTTGTTTCAAGAGCAGGTCAGAAGCTGGGAATACCACAGAGAGTAATTCAAATGTGAATCCTCAAAGCCTATCCACCAGACAGGGCCCAAGTCAGGATAGTAATGGATCACTCCCCACTTACCTGGAGAATGCAGCCCCAACAACACTGAAGAAGCTTGGCACTATCCAGGACAAGGCAGCCTGCTTGATTGGCACATTACAAACTTCAACTCCCGCCACATCTGACACTCAGTAGCAGCAGTGTCGCATCTATAAGATACACTGCAGATGTTACTTTTTGAGCCAAGCTTGGATGCAGTCCAGGTTCTTGCTCTATTTGGCTATGGACCCCTTTGTATCTGAGGGGTTGTGAATGGTTCTGAACGTTGTGCAGTCATCCCCACTTTTGACCTAAAGATGGAGGGAATGTGCTGGATGATTCAGCTAAAGATGGTTGGGCCTAGCGCTTGATTCTGAAGAACTCCTGCAGATATCCTGGTGCTGTGATGACTGACCTCCAACAACCACATCCATCTTCCTATGTGTTAGATATGTTTCCAATCAGCAGAGTTCTCTCCCCATTCACACTGACCTCAGTTTTGAAGAGATGGTTGTGAATTTTGCTCATGACCAAAAGATAGGCAGGAAAGCAAGCTGTGAAGAGAAGCCTACAGAGGATATAGCTAGGCTAAGTAAATGGGCAGAAGTATAGAAAATGAATTATAATGTGGGAGAATTTTAATTTGTCATCTTAATGAATAAGTAAATAAGAAGCAAACTGTCAAACCAGTGAGAGATTGCAGAGCTCTGTGTGCTATGGATCTGGGTGGCCTCGTGCCACTGAATCACTAAGATTTGTATGCAGGTCCAGTAAGATATTAAAAAAAGCTAATAGAATGTTATCTTTGTTTCACAAGGGAAATGAATACAAAAGTAGGGAGGTTTTGCAGGGCATTGGTAAGACCATTTTGTGGAATGTAAATACTACTGATTTCCTTAATAAATAAATACGCCAGGAGAATTTCGGAGTAATAACATCTGAAACATAATTTGCCTCAGACCGAAAGACAATCATTCTTGCTGCAGATTTGAAAATTCAAATGACAATAAATATAATGGCATTAAAAAAGAGGGAATCCATCTGTGTGGAAATGTTTACTGACGAGTATTGGATTTCCAATTTGAAGATATCATCAAAAACAAGAATCCGACGCAGCACATTCATTAGATTATTGGTGATAGAGGAACTGATTAAAAATAGAGGCCTGATGAAAACTAAGAGTTCAAGCTGATTCCTCCTTTAAACTGAGACTGGTATAAGCTGCAAGACGTGATTCAACAGCATCTATTTTTGTGCCATCAAAAAACTTAGCTATTGTACATTAACTGTCCTTATCCAAATCATTAATGTATATTAAAATTACTTGTGGCCCCAATACAGCTTGACCATATTTCTACATGCTCTGCTATGGTATCCTTTATATTATACCACAACAATACCCCAATAACACGTTAAGATCTCTGGCCTATAATTATGTGTTTTTGTCTCCTTCAGTTTTTAAGTGAAAGTGTTTCATTAGCAGTTTCGAATCCTCTGGGAGGTTTCCAGAATCTGAAGAATACTAGAAGGTTACTACAAGTGCATTCATTATATCTGTAGCTACTTGCTAGAATAGCAATATGCTCAGCTGTATTCCATCAGGTCCATGGGATCTTGTTCTTCAAAATTTCCCAATTCTTTGGCCTAACACTAGCTTGCAATGTCTACCTTAGTTTTTTGATTGGTTATTCTCCTTGACCACTGTGTTCACCGTGGGTGGTTCGTCCTTCTCACCACGTTCCTTTTCACTAGGATAATCTTTTGCTGTGCATCACAAAATATTTGCTGAAATGTCTGCTGCTGCTCATCAGCTGACTTCCCCTTGAGTCTATTTTCTCAGCTTGCGATAGGCAACTCTTTCTTCATTCTGTAATTACCCTCATTTAAGTTGAAGATGCTTGTTTGAGGCTGAACTGCTCTCCCTCAAACTGAATTTGAAATCTTACCATGTTGTGAGTGCTATCCCAGAGGATCTTTGAATGTAAAAGAAAAAAATTCATTCATGTGAGAGATAATGGGAACTGCAGATGCTGGAGAATTCCAAGATAAAATGTGAGGCTGGATGAACACAGCAGGCCAAGCAGCATCTCAGGAGCACAAAAGCTGATGTTTCAGGCCTAGACCCTTCATCAGAGAGGGGGATGGGGAGAGGGAACTGGAATAAATAGGGAGAGAGGGGGAGGCAGACCGAAGATGGAGAGTAAAGAAGATAGGTGGAGAGAGTATAGGTGGGGAGGGGATAGGTCAGTCCAGGGAAAACGGACAGATCAAGGAGGTGGGATGAGGTTAGTAGGTAGATGGGGGTGTGGCTTGGGGTGGGAGGAAGGGATGGGTGAGAGGAAGAACGGTTAGGGAGGCAGAGACAGGTTGGAAGCCTCCCTAACCGGTTCTTCCTCTCACCCATCCCTTCCTCCCACCCCAAGCCGCACCCCCATCTACCTACTAACCTCATCCCACCTCCTTGACCTGTCCGTCTTCCCTGGACTGACCTATCCCCTCCCTACCTCCCCACCTACACTCTCTCCACCTACCTTCTTTACTCTCCATCTTCGGTCCGCCTCCCCTCTCTCCCTATTTATTCCAGTTCCCTCTCCCCATCCCCCTCTCTGATGAAGGGTCTAGGCCCGAAACGTCAGCTTTTGTGCTCACAAAATTCATTCATGTGATGTGGAGATGTCAGTATTTGGGCCAGCATTTGTTGTCCATCCCTAGTTACCCTTCAGCAGGTGTGATGAACTGCCTCCTTGAAACTCTGTAGTCCACGTACTATTGATTTTCCCACAATACTGTTGTTAGGGAAGGTGTTCCAGGATTTTGATACAGTGATCCTTAAGAACAGCAATATACTTCCAAGTCAGGATGGTTGATACAAGATCTCTTCATTATCTTACCCCATTACATACTACTATACGAAAAAAAAGAAATTGTTCCAAGGTGGGTTTTTCAGTACACTGCTGAGACACAATCCTGGATGGGTTCTACAAATTTGTTTTTTATGTCACCCTTACCACTCTGAATTGCCCAGTCAATATAAACATTAAAATTACACATGACAATTGTAATGCCCTTCTCAAAGTCATGGAGATGTGCAGCATGGAAACAGACCCTTCAGTCCAACTCATCCATGCTGACCAGACATCGTAAATTAATCTAATCCCATTTGCCAGCATTTGGCCCATATCTCTTTAAACCCTTCCTATTTCACATGCCGATCCAGATGCCTTTTAAATGTTATAATTGTACCAGCCTCCATTACTTTCTCTGTTAGCTCATTTCATACATGCACCATCTCTGTGAGAAAAAGTTGCCCCTTATTTCCCTTGTAAATCTTTTCCCTCTCACATTAAACCTATGTCCTTTAGTTTCACACTCCCCTAGCCTGAGGACAAGACCATAAGTATTCACCCACTCCATGTCCCTCATGATTTTATAAACTTCTACAAGGTCACCCCTCAGCCTCCGAAACTTCAAGGAAAATAGCCGCAGCCTATTCAGCCTCTCTGTCTATAGCTCCAACCCTGGCAACTACATTTCTTGTCTCTCCTCCAACCTCCCACCCTTGAATAGTGCTCTACAACACGCTCATCCTCCCTTCAGCCTGAACCCTCGTCCAAACTGCAAGAAGGCATCTTGCACCTACTGGACATTGGCACATTGAGACTCCCTCAAAACCAAATTCTGGATCTCTACACCCATCTCACTTATAATCATACCCTCTTGTTGCTGACCATGGGCCAAATTTGATGGATTTATTTTAAGAGGTATGACTGCCTACTGAAACAGTGTCCAGATACCTCTGTCTTGTTGTGTTATAATGTCTGCAGTTATGCCCGGCTCACCAGCACAGAGCTAATGTCCCTTGAGCAGCCAAAATTTACTGTATACGAATTCATCATGGATCGCAGCAGCTCCCAAACTACAACTACGCCATATTGTCTGCCTTGCTATCTCTATTCTATTTGATTAATTTGAATGCCTAATATTTTAAAAGTGAATTGCTTAATTGTACTTTTCAATAGTACTTTTCAATATTTTCTCCACATTTAAATCATTTTGTCAATCAAGAAACACAAAAGGTACTGACTATTCATTTACCACTGTATGGCACTTCTGCTCTAACCAGGTTGAAATAAGTTGAAACGGCTTTTTAGAGCCAGTTTTCATCTCCTGCCACTGCTGCATTTCTTGTGCAAGCCCACTGTCATCTCCACTGCGTATGCTGTATCAGCAGCTGATACCACACTCTTTCACATTTTATCTCCGTCACACACAGTTTTGGGCGTACAAGGCCCTCCTTGCGCTCACTCGTTTAGGTACAGCTTGTCGTCTCCCGGTCTTAAATCGGTCATCAAGACCTCACTGCACTGTGCCTGAAAGGCCTTAGATAATGGACTTTCCCCAGTAATGTCTTTGGCCCAGCTGTACCAATCTTTAGTGCATTCCTCAATATGGTGTCCTTGACCATGGAATGTGCCTGTCTGCAGAACTCACTTAAAAAAGAAACTGCTAACACAGTAAGTCCAGCCTTTCCACTCCAGTCGTGTACAGTAAAGAGGGAGCGCCACACTGTTGACAACACTGCATTTGAGATAAAACATTTAACTAAGGGCCTCTCAGATTGACTAAAAAGATCCTATTGCACAATTTAGAAGACGACAAGGTGTAGAGCTGGATGAACACAGCAGGCCAAGCAGCATCAGGGGAGCAGGAAAGCTGACGTTTCGGGCCTAGACACTTCTTCAGAAATGGGGAGGGGAAGACTGCTCTGAAATAAATCGGGGAAGAGGAGGAGGTGGATAGAAGTTGGATAGAGGAGAAGATAGGTGGAGAGGAGACAGACAGGTCAAAGAGGCGGGGATGGAGCCAGTAAAGGTGAGTGTAGGTGGGGAGTTAGGGTCGGAGTTGGTCAGTCCAGGGAGGACAGACTGGTCAAGGAGGTGGGATTATGTTAGTAGGTAGGGAATGGGGGTGGGGCTTGAGGTGGGAGGAGGGGACAGGTGAGAGGAAGAACACTTTAGGGAGGCGGGGACGAACTGGGCTGGTTTTGGGATGCAGTGCATGGAGGGGAAGAGCTGGGCTGGTTGTGTGGTGCAGTGGGCGGAGGGGACGAACTGGGCTGGTTTTGGGATGCAGTGGGGGAAGGGGAGATTTTGAAACTGGTGAAGTCCACATTGGTACCATTGGGCTGCAGGGTTCCCAAGCGGAATATGAGTTGCTGTTCCTGCAACCTTCGGGTGGCATCATTGTGGCACTGCAGGAGGCCCATGATGGACATGTCATCTAGAGAATGGGAGGGGGAGTGGAAATGGTTTGCGACTGGGAGGTGCAGTTGTTTATTGCTCCTCTCTCTGGCACAATTTAGAAGAACGGAAATTCTTTCGAGCCCTCTTGATATTAATCCTTCCACCGTTTTCATTATCACATTATTGTTCGTAGGAACCGGCTGTGTACAAATAAGTTGTTATAAAAAAGCAAACTTCTCTCACAACCAAGATATAGTAGATGAATTGTGTCTCTCCTAATTATTAGACCTGATTTCTTGTGAAACAGCAAAGGAGGGGAGGGACGAAACAGCAGCAATACATATTAATTCTTTCTTCTTTCACCAACCATAGCGCGGAACACAAAATAAAACTGAACACTTTCCATCACCGCCATGAACACTCGAGAAAACTACGCCATGTCGGAATTTGGCGCGCAGCAACTGCTGGGCGCTAAGGCCGTCGGGAATTGTAGTCCGAGACAGTAGGAACTGCCGATGCTGGAGAATCCGAGATTAACAAATTGCAGATCTGGATGAACACAGCAGGCCAAGCAGCATCAGAGGAGCAAAAAGGCTGACGTTTCGGGCCTAGACCCTGCTTCTGGAAGGTCTAGGGCCGAAACGTCAGCCTTCTTGCTGCTGGGAATTGTAGTCCGTTGGCCCGTGAAATCACGCGGCTTTGCCGGCGGCAACTCCAATACCCAGATTACTTTGCGGCGGCCTCGCGGGAGTTCTCGCGAGGGTTTGTGAGCAGGCGGTCCGGTCGGGTGGGGATGTAGAGCACAATGTCGGGCTGTGACAGGGCTTCAGCAGCCGGCATGGGTGAGTGAGCGAGCGAGCGAGCGGGCGGGCGCGGCGGCCGAGCTGAGCTACAGCTGCAGCCAGGATCTTGGGGCTAGCGAGGCGAGTAGCTCCCCGAGGTTGGAGGCTGGCTGTCGGGGTGGCGGCTAGTTTCTTTTGTGCGAGCAGTGGCGAGGCGGATGTCGGTGAGAGAGGGAGGCGGCTGGTCTGGCCCGGCCCGGCCCGTGCTCGGTTCTCGTTTCCCCTCTTGCCCTGCCTCGGCAGTGATATCCGACCTGCTCGAAGGGAAACGGGAGCCTGACCGGGGCCAGGGCGTTTCCTCTTTGCTTTGAACAGCTTGCGTTCCGAGGACGGGTCGGGCCCGAGCCTGGCCTGTCGGGCTGGGTGGGGGCTGTGAGCGACAAGCTGGGGGAGGGGAGGTTTGCGAAGTGGGGACTGCGGCGGAGAGGGAAACTCTGGCTGTCGATTGCATCGGCTTATGGCCGAGTGGGATCGACTGTTCCTGACTTTTCCTTTAACATTTGAGAATCGGGTCCAGGACCCACCCTGACCTCCATCCCTGGGCCCGTGTTTAAGAGCTTTTCCCCCTCTGTGGAACAGTACGCAAGTATGTCTGCAGTGAAACATGGTAATACAGCAACTATTGGGCCAGGTTAGTGATTAGAGAGAATACTTGACATGAAAGGAGGCTACTTGACCTATTGTGTTTGCGCTGACTCCTTAATAAATAACCCTTGCATATTTTGCCAAGTTCTCTCAAAAATGATATCAAAGCGTTTTCCAGAATCCAAAGAGATCTGAAGTTTCCCATGGATGTTTGCAAAGTATTACAAAAAGATGTTCTGAATAGGCTACTTTTCTGATACACAAAATTCTAATCCTTGGAAAATGTTACTGAATTAGTCACGTAGCAGAATGTCTACGGTCTTAATGGCTGGGTGGAGATCTGTCATTTATGCACGACAAAGCATCTTCAGTATTAACAAATTCTGCATCTAAGACTGAATAGGATTTTTTGTTCTCACCACTTGTAATTTCTAAAAGGGGCTGAAATTTGCTAGGGTTACCATTGACTTCAGTCATTGTATTTGACAGGACACGAAGAGGCCATTTGACTTTTGTGCTTTTCTGTATGTTGGAAAGACCTGTGAAATTAATCTGTCTTCACGTTGCTCCTTCCTCCTCACCCTGCAAATATTTCTTTTTCAAGCATTTTTTCCGATTCCATTTGGAAATATAGTATTAATTTGGTTTCAACATTTTCTGTCTTTTCATGCACTCTGTTCCACATTACTTATTGCTTGCCACATAAAAGTTCTCATCCCATTTCAAGCTCTTTGGCCAATTTCTTACATCATTGTCGACTGGTGGCCAATCTTTCAGTCAGTGGAAATAACTTTCTTTATTGAATCTATCAAAATCTTTAATAATTTTGAACTTTTATCTTAGATTTCCCTTTAATCTGGTCATGATGAAGAGCAGTCCAGTTTTTCTAGTTTCTGTGGTGCAAGTCTTCGTATCTCTCGAGAAAGACTGCATGCCCTTGATATCCTTCCTAATGTTTGATAACCTCAAACATAACTCAATGCTTATGCTAAGGCTGGATTTATAAAGCTCTCTTGCTTCCATTTGTAAAACCAAGGATTGTTTATTCCACAGCTTTATGAACGTGCCTTGTCTCCTTAAAATTTCTTCTGGCAATTTTGGGAAATTTGTTTCTTTAAATGAGAAATAAATTGTACTTTGGCATTCATTTGCTTCTGATTAAATTGAATGCAGAAAGCTTATTTGATTTGAATTGGGAATTCATAATGCTTCGTTCTACAAAATGTATTTCAAACTATTCCTTATTATCCCCCTCAGTTAATGTACACTGTAAATACAGGCTGCTTTAGAAGCAGAGAGTTGCAGAGTTCTGAAACCTCAGCTAAATGTCTTTGAGACTAGCCACATGACTTCCTTTTGTTCACCTATCTCTGAAAGCAATCTCTTACTTCGTTAATGTAGTTGCTTTGCTGTTTTTCTGGCTTGAGTGGAATGTTATGAATATCTTCATTTTGTAATCTGCACTTGATAGAAATGCAGATGGCCTGTTAAGTAAATCAGTTTTGTACAGTTTTATTTCGCAATACCATTCTAGTCTAAGTGCAGGTTGTTATTGATTATTCATATTAAAATCATAAAATGTAGCTTTCATAACCCTGGTTTTAATATTCAGTGAATCAACATTTTGTTGGTTTTTTAAAGCCTTTTTTGCTGTTTTCTATCAGAATAATATATTTGGAAAGGAAGGATTTTAATATTGGCTAATTTGTGAAGTAGCAGTTGTACTGTACCAGGAAGGTTGCAAAATAGTTTTTTCCTCATGTCATGTTAAATTGGTTTATGTGGCATGCACTGAAGTGATTTCCATTTTAGTTTTTTTTAAGATAATCATCAAAAAGCATGAACAATTTAATTAATTTTAAGAACAAAAACAGAAGTTGCTGGAAAAGCTCAGGAGGTCTGGCAGCATCCATGAAGAAACAAGTCAGAGTTAACATTTTGAGACTGGTGACCCTTCCTGAGAACTCGGGTCACTGGACTCAAAGCATTAACTCTTCTTTTTCTCTTAGCAGATGCTGCCAGACCTGCTGAGCATTTCCAGCAACTTCTGTTATTGTTTCTTATTTACAGCATCTGGAAATCTTTCAATTTTGATTAATTTTGGGGCAAGCTGTAGAATCAATTTGAAGGCTGTTTGCAGAAGTGGGTAATGTATGTTGAGAAAAGAAACCAGCAGCTGGCTGTGCCTAACTTAGATTCAGGTGCATTTTTAAAATATATTTCAACTGAATTAAAAAGAATGTGATGCTAGTTCAAGTTGTTCACAGATGTGTTCAACATTTAGGCATATGTTTAGTAACATTTTGATTTCTGCCCCACATCAGTTATCTATATTTTTTGGTTTAGCATATTTCTGTGGTTTTGTCATATATTTTATGTAGTAACACATTACCTGTAATTAATAATACCGGCTTTGTTTGGTTAGCTGCTTTTATGGGATACATCAGAGAGTAGGCCTCAAACCCACAACTTCGATTTCTAAAGTAGAGCATTGATAGCAAATTTGGATTGAAAGTCAATTTAGTCTTTATGTTTGTATGCAAACTTGGTAAGTAACATACAAGGAGAGCTATTTACTCTAATTAAACCAAGAAAATACAGTTTAGAATTGAGTGGTTAACATTAAAGACACTATATATAAATGCAAGTTGTTTTGATTGGTGGGTTGTGAGTTGAGCATGGAATCGTAGAATGGCTTTTGTTCGAAATACTTTTCATCACAAGCCATATAGGAGCTTGTTTTCTGTAAGCTGGAAATGACTAGCTAGTACAGCAAAAGATGATCAATAGTCTCTTTGAATCACAACTAGGATTGATTATCTGAAATGTAGCGCAAACTTTCCATTGACAGGATTTTTGTTTTGATTGGGGTCACCTTGAATTATCAAAGCCAACCAGTATTTGTTTGTAATTTTGGAAGAATAAGCAGGCTGGTAGATGAAATATTTTCTTCTGTTGGTGATAGTTTGACATTCTTCCAGATTGGTTAATGAAGGGTTTGAATAATTATTGCTTATCTTCGGTAAGCCTGCCGAAGTATATCGCATAGTCATGGAATCAAACAGCATGGAAACAGACCCTTCGGTCCAACTTGTTTGTGCTGGCCAAGTTTCCCAAATTAAACAATTTCCATTTGGCCCATATCCCTCTAAACCGTTCCTATCCACCTACTAACCAGATGTCTTTTAAATGTTGTAACTGGACTTGCATTGACCACTTCCTCTGGTAGTTTATTCCAGACACGAGCCACCCTTTCTGTGGAAAAAGTTGCCCTTCAGGTCCCTTTTAAAATTTTTTTCCTCTCACCTTTTAAATTATGCCCTCTATTTTTGAGCTCCCCTACTCTCGGGAAAAGATGTTTTCTATTTACTTTCTCTGTGCCCCTCATGATTTCATGAACCTCTGTAAGGTCACCCTTCATCTCTATTATGCCTCAGTGAAAGAAGTTCCAGCCTCTCCTCATAACTCAAACCCTTCGGTCCCATTGTGAGAGAAGAACAAACCGTAAGAATGTCGGAATGTCATGTGATCAAGCTGCCATCAAAATGACAATGGGATACAGGGCATTATGATGTAATGAGGGGGTGGGAATGGCCTAGTGGTGTTATCACTGGACTCTCGATCCCTGGACCCAGATAATGTTCTGGGGACCTGAGTTCGAATCCCACCTCAGCAGATGATGGAATTTGCATTCAATAAATATCTGAAATTAAGAATTTTGCAATAACCATGAATCTATTGTTGATTGTTGGGAAAAACCCATTTGGTTCACCAATGCCCTTTAGGGAAGGAAGCTGCCAGCCTTATCTGGTCTGGTTTGGTCTGCATGTGACTCCAGACCCACAGCAATATGGTTGATTTTTAACTGTCCTCTGGGCAGTTAGGAATGGGCAAGAAATGCTGCCTAGCCAGCAACACCCTCATCCTGTGAATGAATAAAGAGTGAGCACTGGAATTAAACAAATCTAGATTTGATTTTCCATGCTGTTTCATTTTGGATGAGTTCACTTGTAATCTTGTTAGTTTTCTCATTAGTCCCATAAGACTGCAAACTAGTTTGAGACTGGATTTAAATGAAAATAGATTGTGCCATTCGGTACAGTTTTTGAAAACAAATCTGTTGTATATTCAGAGTGACCAGAAGAGTGTTTGTTTGACTTTGCATCACATTCAGTATTGGTTTAATCCCGAAATGCAAAGGAAAGAAAATGGCACATGATCCCCTAAGAGGAGAATGGCAGCTCAAGGAGTGAGGTCTGCCTCTTGGATGAGTAGCAGTAATTTGAATTCACTGTGAAATTCTGAAAGCTTTTGAATTTTGTTGCGCAGTGTGGTGGGGGCGCAAAGGTGGTCAGAATGGTTGGGTAGCAGATCTTTTGGATACTCTAAGAAGTTACAATTAGGTACAATGTATTTTGTTTAATTTGTTTTTACTCTGGTAAGTGATATTTCCTGCTGAAATTAAGTTGGAATCTTGATAGTCTCCATAGAAACCAATGTCAAGCAGAGATAGAGGTGGGGACTGAATTACTAGAAACGTAACACTATATTGGCAGCCACTCTTCCTAAAGATGGCTACTTTAAAGAATATTCAATTGGCAGAATTGTCAGACATTGTCCTGCAGCATGTTTATAATTTATCGTGAATTTTGTAGTCAAGCGAATTTCTGCAGGAAGCAGACAGTGTCGATATAATGTTTCCTGTTGATGTAGAATGAATGTGCTATGCTCCACCTTTTGTTTTAAGACTTAAAGTTGGAGTGCAGCATCAATGTGACAATTGCTTCTATTCTAGCTAAACTTAGAGCAACTGAATATCACTTCATTGTGCTGAATTGTGGACATTTTGTGCCCTGTGTTAATGTGTGCTAGAAACTGAGTTGGGAAACTGGTTTCACTCAGTCCTTGAGCCTAATCTTGCATTTGCGCACGCTATCATCAAGGACGGCAGTAGCCATTGAATAGCAATCAGAAAAGAGCCCTAGCTTTCCAATCATGACAAGGTCATTTAAGCCAATTATTTTATACACAACTGTTGGCCTAGCTGGTGCAGTAGAGCCAGATTATTGAGTATGGATTACGTGACGTCAGAGCATGTTTAGGACCATCTTACAGGAAATTTCTGACCATAGAAGTTGACTATTTTAATATGTTTTAATGCTGAAAGACTAGTTTCTACTGCACAAAATTCTGACACATGCAGTGCCAATCTATGAAAGATACGCAAATGCTTAAATAGATAATCTAAATTAAATGTGAAGTTTTGAAAGAACAGTTCTCTTTATAGCCATTGAATTATATTTAAATGAGCATGTCTGTGTATCACATACTTAGCTTTACCACTTCTTCAGCTTTTCTATCACTAGTCTTTTGGATGCGGGTATTATGGGAAATGCTTTTGGTAGCCTTTAAATAGTCAGTTTTAGCAGGGATGACAAGTATTGAGACATTTTTGTCTTTAAAGAGTCTGTTTGAATGCACAATAGGTTTTAGTGAACTATTTAATCTTAGCTTTTCTGTAGAGAAACCACTATGCATAGCTTGACTTTGAGTGACACTACCTCACTTCTTCAGTATATTACTTGTGAGTCTGCATGTCAAAAAACATTCTCATGACTTCAAAAAAATCTTATTTTTATTCTCACTAGTATTGTATAGTATAAATTGGGAGAAGGAAGTGTGCAGCAGGACCTGGACATCTTTGTGCACCAGTCACAGAGTAACCATGCAGGTGCAGCAGTAGTAAAGGAGGCAAATGGTATGTTGGCCTTCACTGCTAGAAGTTTGGAGTACGGGAGCAGGGATATGTTGTTGCAGTTGTACAGGGCCTTGGTGACATCACACCGGGAATATTGTGTGCAATTTTGATATTCTTTTCTGGGGAAGGATGCTCTTGCTGTGGAGGGAGGGCAGCAAAGGTTTATCAGGCTGATTCCAGGAATCATGGCACTGATGTATGAGGAGAGATTTACTTGATTCGGATTGTTTTCGCTAGAGTTCAGACAAAACGGAGAGGGGAGATCGCATAGAGATTTATAAAATTCTAACAGGACTAGACAGAGTGGATGCAGGGAGATTGTTCCTGACGGTGGTTGTGTTCAGAACCAGGGGCCACAGCATGAGGATTCTGTGTAGACGATCGAGGACGGAGATGAGGAGACACTTCTTCACCAGCATGATAGTGAGCCTGTGGAACTCATTACCACTGGGAATAGTTGATGCAAAAGCATTGAATGCATTCAGAAGGCACCTCGATATAGCACTTGGGGCGAATGGGTCAAAGGTTATGAGGAGAAAGCAAGATTGGGCATGATCGTGAAGAATGACGGAGTAGGCTTGAAGGGCCGAAGGGCCAAATAACACCCACCTGCTCCTATATTGTATGTTTCTAAGTCTCAGTCTTTACAGTGCACAAAGAGGGCATTTAACCTATTGGCATTGACACACATGTATGGTGCAAATAAGCCTCCTCCACATTGTTCTCATCCTATCAGGATACCCTTCTACTCTGGCTCCCTTGCATTTATCCAGCTTGATCTTAAATATGTTTGGATAATTCATGTCAGCCATTCCCTGTGGTTGTTAATTTCACAAACTCACTTTGGGTAAGTAACATTAACCCTAAATTCACTTTTGTGTTTATGATGCTCAATCTCATTTATTATGCATGTTATAGTCTCCTAATGTGGAAATACTTCTGCAAACATACATTTTCAGTATATTGTACAGATGGATGCTGTATTGTCTGTCTGGTCACCCTTGCTGTCTATGCTGGAGAGAACTGCCCAGACTGTCCTGTGTTAGACATTGTGTTACAACAGGTGAAGTGTTAGTGGTAATGATGTCATCTCAAATTAAGCAACAAAAATACTTAAGATTTGTAATAAGAAGACCAAGGGCAAAACTCAAAATGTTACTGAGCCTAGTCAAACAATGCAGTACAACAACCAGAAAAGCCAGTTAAGTATTGAAGAAAACAACCAGTGCAGTAGAATCTAATGTAGACTAATACATTTCAAAGCCCTCATTCTCTGACCAGACTGCATCTTGTGGAATAGGCCCTTTTTATGTCTCCAAGTCACAACGGGTACATTCTTCTTTTTCATTTCTGATGTTTGTTTGAAAGTCACAGGGCTTAGAAAGTTGTGAATTCTGAGGGAGTGCTGAGCAATGTTGACTTCTTAAACTTTGAAAGTTATGTTGGAGATGTACACATTATGCAACAGCTACTTTAATTATTGGGAATTTGATAAGGAGCCATTGTTTTGGGTATTTCTGTTGTTTGCACTGATTCTGAAGTCCAGTGGATTAAGAACCTTCTCATTTTGAAGGGGTTCAGCAGGAAAATTTTGAATATATGCAAAATAAGAGTTAAACGTAAAATCAGTCTGTATTAACTTGCATTGTTTTTAAACAACATGGAAGGCTGGCAAGCTTTTTAAGTGCAGACACTCTGAAATAGATCTTAGCTTACCATGCAGTTTTTAGACTAGAGCATCTTTTGGATCTGGATATGTTGGAAATTTTCTGGTGGAAAGTAGGTTTTTGAAACTCAAATTTGGCAGAGAGAATTAATAATTAAGGTGATATTTTCAGTGTGAAGCACTGGTGTCGAGTAAGAGGAGGAAATCTGCTGTGGTTAGTTGAGCCCCATGGTGATCACAGCTGACTGGTCAACCCTAGTTATTTGCAAGTCTTGATGGCTGGGGATCACATTCACTAGGAAACTCCTGAGGAAGTTGAAAACTGGTCTTGTTTAGCCATCCAATAATTTTGAATTATCTTGTGGATGGGTTGTTAGAAGCCAGGAAAATTTCCAAGGAATATGAATGTTCTGAAATACGTTCAAGGTATTCAAACTGAAAGCATCAATGTTTCTTGAGTTGCACAAAATCCTGAGGCTGTGAGATGTGTTTATTGGTGCATTTTTCATTTTCTCACATTGACATCAGCTTGAAGAATTCAGTTTATGTAGATTTCACACTGTCCGTGTCCCTTGCGCAGTGTTGGGAATAGTAAAACTGCCCACAGCTTGTGTTTCCCCTTTCTCCTGTTGAAGGGAATTTCAAAGCCGAAATCAGGTGATGAGTTGAGAAAGCTTACAACTGAGGCAGTCTCACTCTTTGTACTTGGAATGGTGAAAATGTTCTGCAGAAAAGCTTCCTATTAAGATAACTATTTTGCGACTACTTTGTAAATCAAATGTAGCAGATATTTATAAACAATCTTCCCTTGTGAAGAATAAACATTTGGAGTTTTTGTTTGGAGCTTGTAAGAATGCTGCATAATGAACAAGTACCTGCTTGATGTTGGAGGGCATCCGATTCCTGTCCATGGATTTTGAGTTCTGAAGTTCTTCTGCATGTAGGTGACTATTGAGGTAGACATTGACAATTTATGGAACAGAATTTCATGAAGTAGATGCATATTTTTTGTTGGGGGGGGGAATTTCTTGCACTTCGTGCAAATGATTTTTTAACAAAGCTTGCAGTGTTTATACCAGAATTATTTTGTGGCTGCTGGCTCTCTGAAAGATTCTGAATCTCTCACATTTAACGACATCTAGTGTTGTGTGATGGGTACACCTATCATTACATATAGAAGTGAGTTGTAAAGTAATCTGCATCCTGTTGGAAAACTTTGCTTGTTCACCAACGTCCAATTACACACTACATAAGTTTATTACCAAAATTCCCATGAAATTACCAGTCAGAGTACCTGAATTAAAAGGTCTTTGCATTATCATTCGCCTGGAGTGATATCATTATATTTGCTGTTAAAACCCCAAAGGCAATTGTTTAATTGAAAAATGATGCAAATGGAATATCACAAAATTAGAATGAAAGTGCAAATGCTGGAAAATCCTGAAACTGCTTCAGTTTCTGATGAAATAAATTCCAGCCAAAAACAGCTTCTCTTGTTTGGTCCTCATTGATGGACTGATTTATGTATCTTCAGCAATTTATTGATTTGTTTTCAGTATTTCTTTTCTCATAATTAAAGATCATCAATGGTCTGTTTTAATTAGCAGTAAGTCTTCTGTTTTATTATTTTCTTTTGTGTACCTAAGTCTTGGTATAACTACTCTAGAAATATAAATTTTGTTTTAATATATTTAATATAAGGTAATTTCTGATTTCTATAACATGAGTGCTACTGTGCATTATTATTTATGCCAGTCTTCACAAATTCATTTTTTAGATCTTTGGATTAGAGAGAGGATAGAGGAGATGAAAAATTACAGGATGGTGAACAAGGAGCACAGGCCATGACGTAAGGTCACAGGAAATGAATTGGGCAGGCTTTTCAGAGACTGGATTTTTAATGTTGATCCAGCGGAAGGGGTGCCTTGGTTGGAGCAGAGTGAACTCCTTGCCCAGGGAATAGTGCGATAAGAGCTTTGCACGGAGCATGCTGGGGGCCAATGGAGCTTAAGCCTCAGCTGTACATAATTATAAGCATCAAGAGACAGAAGTTTCAAAATAGCCTTATTCATATGGCTTGACTGTTTAATATAGGCTTCCAATTCATAAGAAGAGGGGGAGTGCTACAATGCCAGAAAGCATGTTTGACACCGTTTGTCAAAACAAGGCATGTTTAAATGTTACTACAGCAAAGACATGGTGGTTGTCCCAAAGTTGTCTCCAGCATTTTGGCGATGAAGGTGTCCCGCTAACTGTTGAGTGAAGACTGCTGAACTGGGAGAGCCATGACTCTACAGTTTTGGACCCCACTGGAAAATTAGCAATTGTAAGAGCCAAGTTTATTCTGGGTTGGAGCCTACTTCGGCAATTTGTACCCAGCTGACATTGGAAACAGTAAAGCAAAATTGTTTGGCAAAATTGGAACCTGTTTCAGCCTATTGGATGGGAACAATTTAGACACTTTCTGTAGATTGTGTTTTACAAACTTCAGAGTTCAGAGCTTATTTGAACTTTTGCATACAAGATACACATTCTGAGCTGCATTTTTTTTTGCAGAATATTTAAATATAAAATGCAACTGGATCAAATCTTAGAGTTTGGTATAAATAAGGAGGCCTGCCTGGTGTAAACAGTTTTGCATTGCTTCAACATGTGATCAGTGAAAGTAGCATAGGTCTTGTCCAGTTTGATGGTTAAAGTTTTCCCATGCCCTCAAAGGTTCTAGTGCTTGACAGATTTATTTTCTAATTTTAATAAAGGAAATTAGACCGTATTTTATGTTAGTGCTGGGAAATGTCAGATTTTGTTTTGAGACAAATGTTTTGGAGATGATATTTATGTCAAGTACATAGTAAATCAGTTCAAAAAGACAGTTCAGGACATTAAGATTTCTGCTGGTTCTTTTTGTCTCAAATCATGACTTTACAGAGGAATTTTTTAATGCTATAAATATGATGCTACCCATGATTGTGTGGTTTGCAATTGAATGCAGAGATACCCTGATACAGTTGTGATAGTTTGCAGTAAATTGGGCAATTTCTTAAATACTGGCTTGTGTGATAAAGTTTCATAACATAGAATTGTTTGAAACTTGGGTCCTATTATGGAGAAATCAAATATTGCTTTTAGATTGCTTCATATTTCTTTTTTTTCTTAAAATGAAACTTTTTTAGTACCGTTTTAGATTTGTTTTGAGTGGTGGGGGAATCTCAAGTTTGCATTTTTAATGATTGTTTTCAGGCTTTGAGTAGAGCCTCAGTTGAACAGTTCAGTGCAGAGGGGGAACATATGTTGCCCGGGGACAGGAGTCCAGTAACACACAAACTATCCAGAAATTACTATTCAGACATTATGTGCAGATTCAGGGAGTAAAAGGTGCTGTGAGCTTAGCAATTTCAAAAAATGTTGAGAGTGGCTTAGAAAAAACTCTAGAAACAGAAGGCATGTAGATGTCTCAGTGTGGAGCTGGAGGAACTCGGCAGGTCAGGTAATATCAGAGGAGCAGGAAAGCTGATGTTTCGAGTCAGGACCCTTCTTCAGAATTCAGAAATCTTTGTGAATTCTGAAGAAGGGTCCCGACCTGAAATGTCAACTTTCCTGCACCTCTGCTGCCTGGCCTGCTGTGTTCCTCCCCAGCGGTGTGTTATCTCTCTGACTCCAGCATCTGTAGTTGTTACTATCTCTGCTTGAAGATGCCTTCCTCTTTTGACACCTTTGTAAAACACAATATTTTGAGGAATAAGTGAATTGAATTAGCAGCTTGTTTAAGGATCTTGGGAAGATTTCTCTGAAGAATATAGCTTCAAATTGATGCACACATTAGTTAAAAAGGAACCAATTTCAACCACACCAACTAAATTGAGATAGGACAGGATCCTGTAGGGTGGTTATTGAGAGAAAAGAGGGTGATCTTTATTTGACATTTGAAATATGTTCTGAATCTTAATGTAACAAAATTTTATTTTCTCCTTTTACATAATTGCTTAGTCCTTTTATCTAAAGCATTATCTAAAAGAATGTTCAGTTTATTTTCTGTAAAGCTGCATATATTCTGGGTTTTAATTGAAATGGGCCCTGCCTCTGAAATTAATTTTGCCTTAGTAAACTTTTAGTTGAGCAGTGTTGGAAGAGAGTCTTCTTTGAGCCATCTAGCGGCAGTTGCAATAAGATGTAATAGGTAACATGGCAAAACTGGGAGATGTTGACTGTAAAGCTTGATTTTAAAAATCATGACTGCAGGAACAATGTTTGGAGACTACAAATGCATGACTGCAAGATTTCTAATATCGTGTGGAACTTTGAACAGATGGCAAACACTAAAAATGCAAAGCATGCTAATCTTTAAAACACCATATGGTTGGTAATTCTTAATTGATTTTATTAAACATATTAAAAATAAAACCTTGATGTCTTTTGAACTTGGTGTTGACAGTGCTGTCAGCATGTAGCTTCAAGGATTTTTAGCCCATTTGCCAAGTCTGTATTTTGTTAATAAAATGATGGATCTTTGGCACAGATGATGGTGTTTGTGAACTTAATTGGAGGCCAGCTGCACTACTTGTGCCATCTTGAATGACCACTGAAAATAATGGTGCAAGATCCCACTGACACAATTCAAATGAGTGTGGTTAAAAAGAAGAGTGTTCAGATAAATTTCTGGCTGATGTTGACATTAACAGGAAAGTTTAGAGGGAGTAAGGTATGGTAAAGCTTTTTAAGGACATGCTTGAAGTAGCTGGTGACTGTGGTAGTAACTTCAGATATGGGTGCTGAGAAAATCAAGCATAACACAATGTTTTGTAGCTCCATGTCACATTTAACATGGATCAACATTGTAGACCTGTGGAAACTGCCTGTTGATGCTGGTTAATGATAGAATTATGTGGAGACCATTATTACAGCTCTTGAATATCTAGAACTGACACCCTATCGTGGTTTTTTTGAGACACAAATATAAGTTGCTGCTGGAGCTCTACATCTCCGATGGGCAAAATGTTGCTCTCTACATTCAGTTGTGCTTTAGTTGATCCCAATGTCATGTGATGATCAGTAATGTAGAATGAAGTCCTTCAAAACTTGAGTACAAAAATCTTAGACATAGTATTGAGGGAATGTTGCATGCGAGGTGGTTTTTTTAAAGATGTGATCTTAAACCAGGGCGACATCTGGTCTGCAAGATCTTACAAGTGTTTTGAGGGAGAGTAGTGGAGATCTTCCTCGTGCCTGGTAATTTTCATCTCAAAGCATGATCACAAAGACAAATGTTTGGGTTTTTATGACATTACTACTTGTGGAAGTTTGCTATGTATCCAAATTTCTTAGAATCCAACAGTGACTACTGTTCAGAAATTTGTTTTGTTCGTGGAGAGTTGGCATCATTGGCTCAGCCAGCGTTCATTGCCAATTGCTAATGGCCCAGAGAGCAGGTAGGAGGTAGTCACATTGTGAATCTGAGTTTACATGCAGGCCAAACCAGTTAAGAATGGCAGATTTCCTTAGCTGCAAAGTGCTTAGGGGAGGTCCTGTCGTTGTGAAGGGTGGCAGAGAATTTTTTTCCCTGAATAAATCCATGCTGCAGTCGTGGGAAAGATGGTATTTCATATTGCTCAATATGCTGCTTGTGTAGAACTTGTTTCTTGTTAGCCATGTAGTGAAGCTGACAGCTGTGCTATACTAGTATCAGAGATAATGGGAACTGCAGATGCTGGAGAATTCCAAGGTAATAAAATGTGAGGCTGGATGAACACAGCAGGCCAAGCAGCATCTCGGGAGCACAAAAGCTGACGTTTCGGGCCTAGACCCTTCATCAGAGAGGGGGATGGGGAGAGGGCTCCTGGAATAAATAGGGAGAGAGGGGGAGGGGGACCAAAGATGGAGAGTAAAGAAGATAGGTGGAGAGGAGAGTATAGGTGGGGAGTTAGGGAGGGGATAGGTCAGTCCAGGGAAGACGGACAGGCCAAGGAGGTGGGATGAGGTTAGTAGGTAGGAAACGGAGGTGCGGCTTGGGGTGGGAGGAAGGGAGGGGTGAGAGGAAGAACAGGTTAGGGAGGCAGAGACAGGTTGGACTGGTTTTGGGATGCAGTGGGTGGGGGCGAAGAGCTGGGCTGGTTGTGTGGTGCAGTGGGCGGAGGGGACGAACTGGGCTGGTTTAGGGATGCAGTTGGGGAAGGGGAGATTTTGAAACTGGTGAAGTCCACATTGATACCATTGGGCTGCAGGGTTCCCAGGCGGAATATGAGTTGCTGTTCCTGCAACCTTCGGGTGGCATCATTGTGGCACTGCAGGAGGCCCATGATGGACATGTCATCTAAAGAATGGGAGGGGGAGTGGAAATGGTTTGTGACTGGGAGGTGCAGTTGTTTGTTGCGAACTGAGCGGAGGTGTTCTGCAAAGCAGTCTCCAAGCCTCCGCTTGGTTTCCCCAATGTAGAGGAAGCCACACCGGGTACAGTGGATGCAGTATACCACATTGGCCGTTGTGCAGGTGAACCTCTGCTTAATGTGGAATGTCATCTTGGGGCCTGGGATAGGGGTGAGGGAGGAGGTGTGGGGGCAAGTGTAGCATTTCCTGCGGTTGCAGGGGAAGGTGCCGGGTGTGGTGGGGTTGGAGGGCAGTGTGGAGCGAACAAGGGAGTCACGGAGAGAGTGGTCTCTCCGGAAAGCAGACAGGGGTGGGGATGGAAAAATGTCTTGGGTGGTGGGGTCGGATTGTAAATGGCGGAAGTGTCGGAGGATGATGCGTTGTATCTGGAGGTTGGTAGGGTGGTGTGAGAGAACGAGGGGGATCCTCTTAGGGCGGTTGTGGCAGTGGTGGGGTGTGAGGGATGTGTTGCGGGAAATACGGGAGACGCGGTCAAGGGCGTTCTTGATCACTGTGGGGGGGAAAGTTGCTCTGGGATGTGCGGGAGTGGAATGTCTTATCGTGGGAGCAGATGCGGCGGAGGCGGAGGAATTGGGAATAAGGGATGGAATTTTTGCAGGAGGGTGGGTGGGAGGAGGTGTATTCTAGGTAGCTGTGGGAGTCGGTGGGCTTGAAATGGACATCAGTTACAAGCTGGTTGCCTGAGATGGAGACTGAGAGGTCCAGGAAGGTGAGGGATGTGCTGGAGATGGCCCAGGTGAACTGAAGGTTGGGGTGGAAGGTGTTGGTGAAGTGGATGAACTGTTCGAGCTCCTCTGGGGAGCAAGAGGCGGCGCCGATACAGTCATCAATGTACCGGAGGAAGAGGTGGGGTTTGGGGCCTGTGTAGGTGCGGAAGATGGACTGTTCCACGTAACCTACAAAGAGGCAGGCATAGCTGGGGCCCATGCGGGTGCCCATGGCCACCCCCTTGGTCTGTAGGAAGTGGGAGGAGTCAAAAGATAAGTTGTTGAGGGTGAGGACGAGTTCAGCTAGGCGGATGAGAGTGTCGGTGAAGGGGGACTGGTCGGGCCTGCGGGACAGGAAGAAGCAGAGGGCCTTGAGGCCATCTGCATGCGGAATGCAGGTGGAAAGGGACTGCACGTCCATGGTGAAGATGAGGTGTTGGGGGCCAGGGAATTGGAAGTCCTGGAGGAGGTGGAGGGCGTGGGTGGTGGCGCAGTCGTAGTATGGCGCACTGACCTCTACATCGCCGAGGCCAGACGCCAACTCTCCGACACCACCTCCTACCGCTCCCTTGATCATGACCCCACACCGGAGCACCAAACCATCATCTCCAACACCATTCATGACCTCATCACCTCAGGGGACCTCCCACCCACAGCCTCCAACCTCATTGTTCCCCAACCCCGCACGGCCCGTTTCTGTCTCCTTCCCAAAATCCACAAACCTGCCTGCCCTGGTCGACCCATCGTCTCAGCCTGCTCCTGCCCCACCGAACTCATCTCCACCTATCTGGACTCCATTTTCTCCCCTTTGGTCCAGGAACTCCCCACCTACGTCCGTGACACCACCCACACCCTCCACCTCCTCCAGGACTTCGAATTCCCTGGCCCCCAAAACCTCATCTTCCCCATGGACATCCAGTCCCTATACACCTGCATTCCGCATGCAAATGGCCTCAAGGCCCTCCGCTTCTTCCTGTCCCGCAGGCCCGACCAGTCCACCTCCACCGACACCCTCATCCGCCTAGCTGAACTCGTCCTCACCCTCAACAACTTCTCTTTTGACTCCTCCCACTTCCTACAGACTAAGGGGGTGGCCGTGGGCACCCGCATGGGCCCCAGCTATGCCTGCCTCTTTGTAGGTTACGTGGAACAGTCCATCTTCCGCACCTACACAGGCCCCAAACCCCACCTCTTCCTCCGGTACATTGATGACTGTATCGGCGCCGCCTCTTGCTCCCCAGAGGAGCTCGAACAGTTCATCCACTTCACCAACACCTTCCACCCCAACCTTCAGTTCACCTGGGCCATCTCCAGCACATCCCTCACCTTCCTGGACCCCTCAGTCTCCATCTCAGGCAACCAGCTTGTAACTGATGTCCATTTCAAGCCCACCGACTCCCACAGCTACCTAGAATACACCTCCTCCCACCCACCCTCCTGCAAAAATCCCATCCCCTATTCACAATTCCTCCGCCTCTGCCGCATCTGCTCCCACGATAAGACATTCCACTCCCGCACATCCCAGATGTCCAAGTTCTTCAAGGGCCGCAACTTTCCCCCCACAGTGATCGAGAACGCCCTTGACCGCGTCTCCCGTATTTCCCGTAACACGTCCCTCACACCCCGCCCCCGCCACAACCGCCCAAAGAGGATCCCCCTTGTTCTCACACACCACCCTACCAACCTCCGGATACAACGCAGCATCCTCTGACACTTCTGCCACCCAAGACATTTTTCCATCCCCACCCCTGTCTGCTTTCCGGAGAGACCACTCTCTCCGTGACTCCCTTGTTCGCTCCACACTGCCCTCCAACCCCACCACACCCGGCACCTTCCCCTGCAACCGCAGGAAATGCTACACTTGTCCCCACACCACCTCCCTCACCCCTATCCCAGGCCCCAAGATGACATTCCACATTAAGCAGAGGTTCACCTGCACATCTGTCAATGTGGTATACTGCATCCACTGTACCCGGTGTGGCTTCCTCTACATTGGGGAAACCAAGCGGAGGCTTGGAGACCGCTTTGCAGAACACCTCCGCTCAGTTCGCAACAAACAACTGCACCTCCCAGTCGCAAACCATTTCCACTCCCCCTCCCATTCTTTAGATGACATGTCCATCATGGGCCTCCTGCAGTGCCACAATGATGCCACCCAAAGGTTGCAGGAACAGCAACTCATATTCCGCCTGGGAACCCTGCAGCCCAATGGTATCAATGTGGACTTCACCAGTTTCAAAATCTCCCCTTCCCCACCCGCATCCCTAAACCAGCCCAGTTCGCCCCCTCCCCCCGCTGCACCACACAACCAGCCCAGCTCTCCCCCCCCCCCCCCCCCCACTGCATCCCAAAACCAGTCCAACCTGTCTCTGCCTCCCTAACCTGTTCTTCCTCTCACCCATCTCTTCCTCACACCCCCATCTACCTACTAACCTCATCCCACCTCCTTGACCTGTCTGTCTTCCCTGGACTGACCTATCCCCTCCCTACCTCCCCACCTATACTCTCTCCACCTATCTTCTTTAGTCTCCATCTTCGCTCCGCCTCCTCCTCTCTCCCTATTTATTCCAGAGCCCTCACCCCATCCCCCTCTCTGATGAAGGGTCTAGGCTCGAAACGTCAACTTTTGTGCTCCTGAGATGCTGCTTGGCCTGCTGTGTTCATCCAGCCTCACGTTTTATTAGCTGTGCTATACTGTTGAGTAAATAATTCTCAACTGTGTCCTGGAAGATGGAGAAGGCAACAGATCTTGACATTGAGTTAACCCTCGGGTGACTGGTGATGCAGTTTGTGAAACAAAGTTAAGCTTCTGCAGTAATCTGTACTGTGAATCAACCAGGGCAATAGTGTTCCTGGATTCTGGGTAATCCTGTAAACCAGTGACCTGATTGTGGTAACTTGAAGTGAACAGGAACCTAGGTGTCTTGCCAATTCTTTGTTACTGTTGAACTCTGTGCATTTTCCATTTTGTCTCTACAGTAATCTTCATATTTTTATGCAGTTTATATATACAATGGATCCCAGTCTTGAGCTTTGCACAGTGTACCTAAGATTATTATATTTGGCTAAGTGGGATGTTTCCCAAATGTGACAGTCTTTGCTTTCTAGACCAGTCAAAGCAGAAATGCTGGGTGGAGGTTGCTAAGTGGCTCAGTTTGGAATCCGTAATACAGTGATAATCTATGCAAAGGTCAGGCACTTGAGGTTGCTCAAAATAAAACATCTATCAGAACATCTGGATTTAATCAGCAAAGTTAATTTAAAATAAGCAGTGTTTTTCAGATTTAACAAAAGCGTCCTGAAAATATCAGTCTTTTCAGTAAATTTAGAATGCTAAAGATAACATTTACATATGAGTTGTAATTTTTAGAATATTTTAATCTTTCAATGATCCTTGGACTTTCTAGTGCACTTACATTACCACCATACAGATTCTAATGAATTAGTAATCCAGAGACCCAGGCTAATACACTTGAGTTTGTTCATGATGGCACCTATAGTAAATTTAAGTTCAATTGGCAAGAGCTTGAATTAAAAAGCTAGCCGTAGTAATGGTTACCATGAAGCTATTATTGATTGTAAATAACCATCTCGTTCGCTAGTGTCTCTTTAGGGGAGGCAATCAGCCACACTTGTATGGTCTGGCCTACATGTGATTGCAGACCCTCAGGAATGACTCTTAACCATCTTAAGTGGTCTAGGAGTTACTCAATTCAGGAGGAATTAGGAATGTCGGCTTCGGTGACATCCACATCCCATGAAAAATAAATACTTTATGTTCTGTGAACTAAATTTACAATATCTTCTATAGTAGGTCAATTACTTCAGTTTTAACATTATGGACTTAAAAGCTTGGCATAACAGAAGTTGTTAATATGATTCAGTCTTGCCCTAGAAAGCAGTCGAGAAAATCTAGGCAAAAGGATATCTGACTTTCAGCAGGTAAAGCCATAGATGATAGGAATGAAAGAGTCGCGGGAAGTGTTTTGGATCATTGTTCGGTACAGTAGTTATGAGTGAAATACAGAACCAATTTGGTGAACCAAACAAGGAAGCATGGTATCATTGTTTGTACAGTTTCCAAATGCCTTGTGGGAGGAAAGTCATAGAATTTGAACTTGAAAATGAGTCTGAGTAACAACATTCACAATATCTGAGAATGCAGCAAGTTTTTTTCCCTCCTCATAAGCAGTACTTGAATTTTTTTCCTCACTATGCTTTTATCTCACCATGTGGATATCGTTGTTTAACTAGTGTCCCAATGTACACAATGTGCCAGTATATTAAAATGGGTAACAATTGGGATATGAGATTTGATAATAGATTATGATGCTGAACTATTGCAAGAGGAAATAAGAGTTTGCTGTAGCTGTTTCAGCATCACCGATTAAGAGTTTGTGGTCATTGTTTGGCTCCATAGCAAAAGTACTGTACGCAGGGTAAATGGCACAGGAGTTTAACAGCACTTGATGCTTTGAAGTGCTTTGGGGTTGAAGTAAAATGTTGTAAATTGAAACTGGGGACAGAATGTCTAAGATAACAAGGTGTAGAAGTGGATGAACACGGCAGATCAAGCAGCATCAGAGGAGCAGAAAAGCTGACGTTTCGGGCCTAGACCCTTCTAGCAAGGCTTCAAGAAAAGTGGGAGCATTTGCTCTAAGTTGTAACATTTAGAGGTGTCTTGCTGTGATTGAGCAAATGTGTCTAAATCCAGAGCCGTTAATGCCTCTAGGGATGAAAGTTTATTTGTGACCCATCTTGAGGATGGAAATGATTTTGGGAATTGACTTTGTGAATATTGCAGAAGATGGCAGCAGAAAGTGAAGGTGATACCCTTCATTAATTTTCAATTCTTTCCTCTTAACAATGCTATAATGTAGTGACACTATTGATCATTGATTAGTGTCACATAGATTTTCAAAAAGTAGTATGATTTTATCACTAGGAATTGGCACATAATTGTCTTTGTAAATGATTGAAAATGTATTATTTTTGTCAGTTGTATTTAAACAAATCATTGCGGTTATATTTGATTTCTAACTTTTATTCCTTTTTTTCATCATCTTGATTTTGAATTCTTCGCTGTGCTTTGTGGATGTTTCGTTGCCATCTGAAATGCCGGATCTGTGGATTTTCAAATCTCTCAACCCAGCAGTAAGTATCTGAAGCTACGCCATAGGTATTAAAATTCCTGTGTTTAATGAGCAATATCCGGCTTCCTTGACATTTGCGATAAGATTACAGTTTAGGAAATTTCATATAGATGAATTGAGGATTTCAGTAGCATCAATGTTCTGCCCCAGAATATATTATTTCCTGTTGTCAATGTAATAAATTTACTAGCTTTCTGGTCTAGAATCTAAAATTAGTTCTTCTGTTACAGCAACAAAAAAATCTCGAAGGATACGTGGGCTTTGCAAACCTCCCTAATCAAGTCTACAGAAAGTCTGTGAAAAGAGGATTTGAATTTACATTGATGGTTGTAGGTAAGTGATTCAAATTGAATTGAATTTGGTAATTATTGCTTTGCCATTACATAGAAGAAGAAATGGCCTGGAGAAAAATTGACAGAGGACTTGACTTAAATTTAGGATATGATCTAAAACAGTTTGGACCAAAATATCCTTACTGTATTTTGACATGTTGTGGTGCATTTCGCTTGGTTTACTTGGGGTGCTTAAACTTAGTTCAGGACCCCTCATTTAAAGGCGGGGGGGGGGGGAAATCAACCGTGAAGATGTATTTATGAGGTGACAACATTAACTTTCTTTGTGGAGCTCTGTGGACAGATTATCCAACAATACTATCATTCGAAAACCCCACAAACGTTTATGGCAACTTGCAAAAAGATGATGAAGAATCACTTTGAGTCCTATTGTCAGAAATGATGTGATTTCCTGAAAGAGTATTTGTGACAATAATGCTTGTGTGAAGTCAGTGTTTGTGAAGTGGCGTGCATTTTTGAGCAGGACTATGCTGATTTCACCTAAGTTGGCTCATTCTTGGTAATGGATTGTCATTGGAACTGTCTCTCTCTGTGAGAAGAGTGCTTTAAGTTCAACCGATTGGGTGCTGCAGTCCTTTAAGATATAATTAAAATTTTTGCATCTAAGGTTTTGACATTGCTGCATTAATTCCTTATGTGTCTTAACCATTTGTGTGCCGTGAGATTTCTAAACAAAAATGAGACATTTTAGTAATTGATTTTTTTTGAGACTGGCTTTTTATCTTGGTGTTGCATCATTATTGCCTGTTGCATGAAATTGCCTTGTGCCAGATTGAAAGTGATGTTAGCAAAGAGGAAATGCACACTTTGGAAATTGCTAGATCGCTGAATAACTCACTTCAACAGCAATTGTTGCCTTTTTGTTTTACTAAGTGCAAGATCCAAACCACTGGATTTGGCACTTTAGAACTATTTATTGTGGTGTCTTACTTCTTTAAACTGCAAAGTTCATATTACAGATCATGCTACAGATTTTTGATTGGTCTTTGGAAAGACGCTTTGAGGATTTTCTGCAGAATTTGAAGGGCGTTCCACTCTGCCGCACTTCAGTGCCAAACATTCTAGTTCATACTCTTGTACTCTTCTTTTATTTTTGCTTTGATTTCTACACTGCAAAGTTTTGAGCCTAAAAAGGGAAGCTGTGAGTGTGTTTCGGAGAATCTAATAGAACAATGTTCAAATTCGCTGAAAAGGGGACAAAGGAGCCTCATATGTTGGATAAAGGCTGGCATGGATTGCTTGGGTCTAAACATAGAAACATAGAACAACACAGTGCTGAACAGGCCCTTCGGCCCTCGATGTTGCGCCGACTGTGAGCTAATCTAAGCCCATCCCTCTACACTATCCCATCATCATCCATATGCTAGTGCCTGATTTCTGAAATTTGATGTGTAGCGTGGGGCAAACTTTGGACAAGTATTTTTCATTTCAGTGGATTTCATTTTGTACCACTGAGTCATTGGTACATGCAGGTAACAGAAATGAAACAAAATTGCAGAATAAAATTGTTCTTGTAGGATATAGTTTAGGAATTATCAGTTAATTAAAACGCACCATGTCAGATGCAGTGTTTAGACCAGGGAATAGTAAATTCATGAATTTTCAAGTCAAACAAAATAGATTTCATTCATGTTTTCTTAACCTGGCAAATAGGGCAGTGGCTTCACTACGAATTTAAAAAGGTATCAGCCTCTGGCAGCTTGTTCCGTATAAGCACCACCCTCATGAGCAAGTTGCTCCTTGGGTCCCTTTTTATGTCTTTCCCCTCTCGCCGTAAAACTATGCCCTCAAGTTTTGGGCTCCCCGACCCTTAGAAAAAGACCTTAACTATTCATGCCATCAATGCCCGTCATGATTTGTAAAAACTTCTAGAACAGCATCCCTCAGCCTTCAACATCCCAGGGAAAATAGCCCCAGCCTATTTAACATCTCCTTTTAGGTCAAACCCTCCAACCTGGGCACCATCCTTGACAATCTTTGCACACTTTCAGGTTCATCTTTGCTGTAGCAGAGAGACCAGAATTGAACGCAGTATTCCAATATTTAGGTATTCCAGTATTTAGAATAAACATTATCGCTGGTTAGCTCACATTGAGATTCTTCGGTACACAATGGTGCAATTGTGCTTAACACCAAGGCTGGTGGTACTTAACTTCCATGCTAAACTATGCTAATTCTACATTTACAGTACAGGGTTTGAGATTCCATATAGTAGGGGTAATCATCTTGCTAAAATATTCTGGCCTGACCAATGTCCTGTACAGCTGCAGCATGGCATCCTAACTCCCAAACTCACTGCACTGACCAGTAGAGGCAAGTGTTGTAAACACTACCTTATCTAGGCTGTAATAATAGCAGAAGTTCTATTTTCTAGCTACTCTTTAACATTTGGTAAAGATAAAATCTCCATTATCCTACCAAACCATGGAGTTGCTGTCTAATCAGAATGAGAGACAACTGGTGGTGATCTAATTTACGGGTCGCCAGGCAAAATCTGAAAAGTCAAGAATGAAAGTCCTTCAGAATAACCTCAGTGGGAATTGAACCTATTTGCATCAATCTAATTAGAAACCAGCCAACTAAGCTGTCGTCATTTTTGTCAGTTCTATTCCTGTTGCTGTGCATTGGTTGAACCCAATGGTGTTAAGATGGGTGTATTTTGATGCTAGTTGAGTTGGCTGTATCTTATCAACTTGGTAAAATGTTTCTTTATGCTTGAGCAGTGCAAACAGAATATTTTAGCGATGATTACCCCTACTATACGGAGTCTCAAACTCTGTACTGTAAATGTAGAATTAGCATAGTTTAGCATGGAAGTTAAGTACCACCAGCCTTGGTGTTGAGCACAATTGCACCATTGTGTACCGAAGAATCTCAATGTGAGCTAACCAGCGATAATGTCTATTCTAAAGTGAGAAGATCTTTTGAAGTAATGTTGGTTTGTGTTGTTCCATTGTTCTTACTGTTGGTTTTTGCAGCTCCTTGAGAAATAATCAACCTTTCTCCTTGAGAAAGGCTGAGCAATATACGTTGCCAAGATCCTCTGAAGTCTGCTTTATGTAACAATGAAGTCTAGTTTTTGAATCTTCTCATTTGGGAAAGGGCAGAAAAATGGATGTGAGAAGTGTTGCAGCAGCCGTGATCTAATTGAACTGAGGAACCAAATTGCCTACCCGTGTTCCTATTTCTTAGTGTCTTGGGGACAAATTGCGGATGTTTGAAGTTGGCTTATGACATGGTCTGATCTTTGGCTGCCTGCTGGATTTTCAACCAGGAAGGTGTGATCTGGCTGCAGACATCTGATGAAAGTTAGGTGGTAGAAGTAAACAAACTTGGGATTTTAGAATAATTTTGGATTGTGGCAGTATCATGGTAAGGGTCAATAAGAGAATGTTCCTTTTTTTTGTTTGGGAAATCAATTCCAGTTTTTATCTTGCATTCTGGAAGATAAAAGCCGTAGAGGAATGGAACAGGATGACTGAAGAACTGATTTCTTCCAGTAGTTCAAGGTTTAGGCGCAAGGGGCCCAGATGAAATGAAGAGATTTGGAATGTAATGGAAGGTTATATTCAAAGGTGGGAGGTTGTGGTCTTTTTTTCCCCAGTTCTTCCCTTCTGGTTGTTGTTTAATTCTTTGAAGAGGTAACAAGTAGGTTAGACCAGGGAAACCCAGAGGATGTTATCTATTTAGAGTTCCAAAAAGCCTTTGATAAGGTGCCTCATGGGAGGCTGCTGAGTAAGGTGAGGGCCCATGGTGTTCGAGGTGAGGTACTAGCACAGTTTGAGGATTGGCTGTCTGACGGAAGGCAGAGAGTTGGGATAAAAGGCTCTTTTTCGGAATGACAAGTGTGTCCCGCAGGGTTCGGTGTTGGGGCCGCAGCTGTTCATTTTATATATTAATGATCTGGACGAAGGGACTGGGGGCATTCTGGTGAAGTTTGTCAATGATATGAAGATAGGTGGACAGGCAGGTTGTACTGAGGAGGTGGGGAGGCTGCAGAAAGATTTAGACAGTTTAGGAGAGTGGTCCAGGAAATGGCTGATGAAATCTTATGATCTTAAGGTTTTCTGGGCTAGTATAGCTGCCTTAAACCACTGTAATCAATGTTTGGTGCACTCACAGTGCTGTTTGAGAGGGGCTTTTAGGATATTGACCCAGCAACAATAAATGAATAGCAGTTATAATTTCAAGTCCAGGATGGTGGGGAGCTTGTAGTCAGTGATATCTGCGTATACCTAGTACTGGTACTTCTAAGTGATTAAAAAGTGGCTTGGTGAGTTGTTTGTATGCATGTTATAGATGGTACATACTGCTACCGCTTTGGGTTAGTGGCACAGAGTGAATATTGAAAGTGGTGGATGGAGTCTCAATCAAGTGGGCTTGACTGGTGTCCAGTTTCTTGAGTGCTTTAGGAGCTGTACCCACGAGATAAGTGGAAACTGTTGTATTACAGAACTAACTTATACCTTAGATGGTATGCAGACGAGTTATTTGCTGCAGAATTCCTGG
This sequence comes from Stegostoma tigrinum, assembly GCF_030684315.1. Lineage (NCBI taxonomy): Eukaryota > Metazoa > Chordata > Chondrichthyes > Orectolobiformes > Stegostomatidae > Stegostoma > Stegostoma tigrinum. The sequence goes on along the minus strand of NC_081358.1, from coordinate 1,618,493 downwards.
CTTCTGATCTGCCGGATCACTGCAGCATTGATATGGCTAGTGCAGTTCTGGTTCGAGAACATAGAGCAGTACAGCACAGTACAGGCCCTTTGGCCCACTATGTTGTGCTGACCTATTATCCTACTTGAGATCAAACTACCCTGCATAGCTCAGATTTTACTATTCTCTATGTGCCTATCAAAGAGTCGCTTAAATGTCCCTAAAGTATCTGATGTTAATAGTCTGCTCAATGGTAACTCGTAGGATATTAATGTCAGAGAATTGTTATGTATTTGCATTAAAATGAGATCTACAAATGAATTGGAAACAGTAACATATTTCTAGAGTTAAGAAAAATGTTCACTATTACTTTGGCTTCTTAATTATTAATGTTCACTCCAGTCAGAAAGATACATGCTCAAGCCTTTATCGAGGACTTAGAATATGAGAGAGCACTGCAGTACCAAGGAAGAGTTGCTTGAGCCCACATGTTTTAGATGACATATTCAAGGTTACCAGTTCAGCTGATGGTTTTGTTGGTGCCAGTAGTATTGAATATCAGGGACACGTGGTTATGTTCCCTTTAATTGGAGATGGGCATGGTACATTGTCTGTGTATTAACAATGTAGTCTTGAATGTTAACTAGCTGTTGTTGCACATGGATATTGAAGCAGTCTATATCTGTGGAGTTGAGATTGGCATTGAACCCTGTAACATTGTAAGTGAACATCTGCAATTCTGTGCTTGGGGCAGAGGGAAGGTCTGATTTTTGGCTTGAACAGCCAGACTAGTGTTCCTTTTGCGTTGGGTATCAATTCAACCAGTGGAGAGTTTGACCCCCAACTCCCGTCAAATGCAGTTGTTGGTTCTCCTAGATTCCATACTTTGTCAAATGCAACTTCAATATCAAAGGCAAATATTTTTGCACGTAGTTCACTACTTGTCTTGCGTGACTCCTCCGTGGGGGATATTGTGTGTTGTTTTCTGGTACTTTGCCTTGTTGAATGCCATTAATTGTTCCAGCAGATTGTCGTCATACTTTGAGCAGAAGTCACTGAGTAGGTTTCAGAAATTGAAATCTTGACATTATATTTGTTCTCATTTTCACTCTTTCCCCCTTCCTGTTTCTTTGTCAAAATATCTGCAGTGTTGAGGCCTATGGTACCTTCCACTATTAGCAAGTTATGCACTTGTGGGAGGTTGTCCATTCAACGTTGTGGCTGTACTGTAGAGACCACAGGTATCTACTGCATGATGGCAGATGTTTCCATAACTTCAATCTGGATCACATATGTCTTAGCAGTTTTACCACTGAGCAGCCAACCCAGAGACATGGTCAGTTGTAAAACTGATATGGACTGGTAGCAAAAAATCCCGACATCTTCTATTGAAGTTGCCCCGTCCTTTTTCTCCATTCGCTTACTAAATTAATACCCTAAGAATGACTTTGGATGAGCAAAATGTGCTGCTTTGTTGCAGTTGCTCACATTCTTGAAGCAAATTTATGAAAAGGATGTATCTGTGAAGAAGTAATTTTAAAAAAACTAAAATTCCATCTATTTGTAACCTCATACTTTGCATGAAAAGATAAATAAGTTGCTGAAGAGATGGTGCAGGCGGCAAGGATTCAAATTTTTGCATCATTGGAAGTCCCACAAGAGACCTACTCGGAAGGACAAGTTTCTCTTCAACTGGAGGACCAATATCCTAGCAGGGAGATTTGTTTGTAGTATTCGGGAGCCTTTAAACTGGTATGGTTAAGTGTTTGGGGGTGGGGTGGTTGTCCTTAACAATGGTCAGAATGCTGAGGATGATTCAGACGTTAAAGGGAGCAAGGAAATTAGACGCAGCAGTGTGGTAAAGAATGAGGTAACTGAACGATTAAACTGCATTTATTTCGATGCAAGGGGTCAGAAAGGTAAATTGGATGAACTCAGGACATGCATGAGAACATGGGACTGGGTTATCATAGCTATTACAGAAACACGACTGAGGGAGGGACAGGACTGGCAGCTCTGTTAGAGTTCAGATGCTATATGAAGGATAGAAAGGGAGATGAGAGGAGGGGGAGTAGCGTTTTAATTCAGCAAAAAAATTGCTGTATTTGGGATATTCTTGGTTGATTGTCCAGTGAAGCTATGTGGGTGGAATTCAGAACTAAGAGGAGGAGATCACCTTGCTGGGATTGTACTCTTGGCCCCCTAGTAGTCAGTTTGGAACTAAGGAGCAAATACATGGAGAGGTGTCATGTTATGTTTTAAAAACATAAATTGGGACTGCCATCGTGTTATGCGCTTGGATGAGAGTGAATTTGTTAAATGTGTCCAAGAAAAGTTTCTTTATAAATATGTTGATGTACCTATGAGAAAAAGAGCGAAAGATGACCTTGTCTTGGGAAATAAAACAGGGTAAGTGACTAAAATGTTAATGGGGGAGCATTTTGGGACTAGTGATCATAATTCTATTAGTTTTCAAATAATTATGGAATGGAATGGTCTGTTTGTCAAGAAAATTTTTAAATTGGGACAAGACCAGTTTTTAGAATGGGAGAAACTTTGAAAAGATGATTAGGGTAGACTATTCGTAGATTAAGGGATGGCTGGTAAGTAGGAGCTTTCAAAAGTGAGCTGTCAAAAGGACTTCAAGGCCTTTGACAGGTTTCTATGTGGTAAATTGCTTAGTAAAGTTATATCGTGTGATTAAGGGAGAATAAGCCAATTGAATACAAAACTGGCTTGACGGCCGAAGATAGGTGGTGGAGAGTTGGTTTTTGGACCTAGACCTGTGACTGGTGCTGTTTCGCAGGGTTTGGTGCTGGGTCCACTGTTATTCACTATTTATGTAAATTATTTGGATGAGAATATAGGACGTATGGTTAGTAAGTTAGCGGATGACCCCTAAATTGGTGGACTGAAGAGGTTATTTGACAGCCCAAAGATCTTGATCATCTGGGCCAATTGGCAGAGGAGTGGCAGATGGAGCATAGCTTAGATAAATTCGAGGTGCTGCGTTTTGGTAAGGCAAACCAGCGCAGGACTTAAATGGTTCATGATAGAATTTTAGGGAAACAGAGGCCTAGGGGTTGAGGTACCTACATCTTTGAAAGTGATGCCACTGACACAGTGGTGAAGAAGGCGTTCAGCATGCTTGCTGTGTTGGCTAGAGCGTTGAGGATAGGGGTTGAGACGTCATGATGTGGTTGGACAGCATATTGTTGAGATCACTTTTGGAGCACACTGTACAGTTCTCGTCATCCTGAGCCAGGAAGGATGTGAATAAATTGGAAAGGGTGCTGAGAAGATTTACAAGTATGTGACTGGGACTGGAGGGTTTGAGCTATCGGGATAGGCTGGGACTCTGTTTCACTGGAGAGTAGGAGTTTGAGGGCTGACCTTTTACAGTGGCTTATGAAGTCGCAAGAGGTACAGATAAGGTGAATAGCCAAAGTTGTTTTATTTTGCCCTGTAAGGTGAAAGAATTCAAAATTACAGGGTATGTTTTTAAGGTGAGAGGAGAAAAATTTAAAAGGGACTTGAAGGACAGCTTTTGTACACAGGGTGGTTCATGTGTGGAATGAACTGCAAGAGGAAGTGGTAGATGCTAGTATAGTTAAAATATTCAAAAGATGTTTTGACTGGTACTCGAATAAGAAAGGTTGAAGGATATGAGCCAAACACAGGCAAATGGGATGAGTTTATTTTGGGAAACATGGTCAGCATAGATGAGTTGGACTGAAGAGTTTGTTTCTGTACTTTCTGACTATAAGTTGGCATCAATAAAGGCATAATTTTCAGTCATTTAGGAAAGAAGTGCATGTTGACTTTTTGGATCTTTTTCAAACAAAAATTAAACTGTTTTGAACAGGATTCAATTTTTCCCAACTCAAAATGACACATGTTTTCACTGGCACAGATCTCTCTTTCTGGGTGGAGAAACTTCCTGTTTTCTTTCAAGGCTGTAATATGAGGGAAAACTGGGTTGAAATTATTGATAATAAAATGTGAGGCTGGATGAACACAGCAGGCCAAGCAGCATCTCAGGAGCACAAAAGCTGACGTTTCGGGCCTAGACCCTTCATCAGAGAGGGGGATGGGGGGAGGGAACTGGAATAAATAGGGAGAGAGGGGGAGGCGGACCGAAGATGGAGAGTAAAGAAGATAGGTGGAGAAGGTGTGGGTGGGGAGGTAGGGAGGGGATAGGTCAGTCCTGACCTATCCCCTCCCTACCTCCCCACCCACACCTTCTCCACCTATCTTCTTTACTCTCCATCTTCGGTCCGCCTCCCCCTCTCTCCCTATTTATTCCAGTTCCCTCCCCCCATCCCCCTCTCTGATGAAGGGTCTAGGCCCGAAACGTCAGCTTTTGTGCTCCTGAGATGCTGCTTGGCCTGCTGTGTTCATCCAGCCTCACATTTTATTATCTTGGAATCTCCAGCATCTGCAGTTCCCATTATCTCTGGGTTGAAATTATTTCTGGTTGAGCAATCATTGCTAACTAGCTTTGAGGATAGGGGTTGATGACATAACCGTGGGGTGACGATACCGAACAATTATGAGTCAAAATGCAAATGAAAGATAGAGGGCTTGGCAATCTGGTGCAATAAAAACAATTTGTGTCTCAGTGTCGGCAAAGTGAAATAACTGATCATCAACTTCAGAAAACAAGGATGAGAACACGCTTCCATCTACGTCAGTGGAACTGAGATTGACAGAGTGAAGAGCATCAAGTTCTCTGAGTGAAGATAACCAATGAGCTGTCCTGGGCTTCCCATGCAAATACAGCAGTCAAGAAGGCACAAGAATGTCTCTTCTTCCTCAGGTACCTCAGGCATGTCCTGTGAGTGGTTTATGATTCATGTACAGGTTCAATTCCCAAGCAATAATTCCATTCATTGAATATACTGCTGTATTCTATGATTCGTTTTGATTGTATTAATACTTGAAACGAACAGGATAATCTCCAACTTTAATCTATTAATATGAACAGCTGAAAAAAATCAACCTCTGTGTTTTGTCGGGTGGTTTCTGCTGTGAATTGTTCCTAATTTATAGGCTGCAGTCTGAGTGCAGCCCTACTTCATGATGAGCTGATTAATTTGGAATGTAAACCACTTTGTTGTGGCCAGTCTCATTGATAATTTCCTTATGTTGTAATAATTGGCAATAAGTCATCGACCTGAACTGCCAAAATCAATATACCATCGTACTGTTGGGGAGCCAGAAGCTAAGAGGTCAGCTAGATTGGGTGAAGTGTATTTTTTTTCTGTTTTATGGGCTTATCATCTCTGGTATCAGACTGTTTCATCACATTTTACTAGTTGAGTATTATGGCTTGGTTAGTCAATTCCATAAAGAAATACAGCAGCAAACACGTACTCTTTTCTGTAGAAGATGAAAAAACATCCTAGTAATAACTGTAAATCAAGAGGTGAAAGGAAGAGAATGTTGTGAAGTTGGGTATTTACAGATTGGGAGGCAGGATATTAGAATTTGGTGTTTATAAAATATTGATGTCTGTAAAATGCCCGGGGTGGGGGGCAACCAGTGTGTGGCCCCTTTAAAAGATCACGTGCTTTTTCTATGTTTAGAGATTCAAAAAAAATGTCTGTGGGCAACAGTCCGTGAGTTTGCAGTGCACAGATGGCCCTGAATTGACACATTTGTAACAAAAGACTATATGGTTAGCAGGCCAAGCAGCAGTTTAGTTTTGCTATTAGGGCAGGTTTTGAATTTAGCTAATTAATGTGAAACAGGCACTTAGATACCAAACTTAAATCTGATGATTTTGACAACATAGGACCAATCCTTTTGTGAGAAAGTGATGTAATGACTAAACAGTGAACAGTTCAAGAGTCATCCCTATTTATGATCATTTCTGTATCAGATTTATGAAGCTCAAAAGGACAGCTTATGTGTGACTTGTCTCTGAGAATGAAATGTCCACCACATTGGCGTTGAGATTTGGTACATATTCAGCAACTTCTAAATTGATCATCCACTCTGCTTTGTTGCTCATTCTTGTCCCTGACACATTAAGTTTCCCTGTCTGTTCTACACCTTCAGTACCTTCTCAGGATTGTGGCCTATACTGAATCTAGAACTAACTAAAAATCCATTGAATTCTTGTTAAATCTGCTAATCTATCACAGCAATGTAAAAAGTTGCCTGTGGTTCGATGGGGGGAAAAAATTCTTTTTTTTTTTTCTTTTCTCAGTCGATCCCCAAATTTCAGGTTCTTAATAGCTGCTGTCGAATTTTCACATTTCAGACTCTTCTATTTTTGTCACTGGAATCCTTTTGCCACTTCACTTCAGACAGTAAACAACTAATTTTGAAATCTAACAGTCAAATTCTAATTTGGTCTCATTTTTAAGAATATATATATTTTCCACAATTCATTCACAAGTCTGTTTGTTCTTTATCTTCGATATAAATGGGATCATATTGGTTTATACATGCAGCTTGTCATAATTCTTAAAATCATTAGTTTGGAAGGTGCTTCTGATGGATCCTTAGCAAATTACAATAAGGCATCAATTATACATTCTCACTGAAATCAGTATGAGCTTTAAAGGTGAGAGTAAAATCCTCTGGTAATCACCAAGCGTTTGGTTAAAGAAAATATGAATGAGTTGAAAAAACTCATCAGTTCTGACAGCATATGTAGAGATAGAGAAACAGGCTTAATCTTAAGAATTGAACGTGACATTTCTTTACAAAATAAAACAAAACAGCAAGTTAATTTGCCTTAGATCATGGAGGCATTCTTGCATGCAGTTGTAGCTACACGTAAACATAGTTGGTACGATTCTGTCATGTTTTTCACGTGAATACCCTCATGTGGAAAGCCTCCACAGGTTATGTCCGTATCCTCCGTAGTTTAGGGATGACAAAATTAAAACAATTCAGATCCTGTAGAGACTTCACTGGGTGGAATTTAAAAGTACATTTCCTTGTTTGGGCAAATCTAGATCTAGGGGGTTATAATTTAGAATAGTGCCCAATTGACACAGAAATGAGGAATCACTTTTCCCTTTCTCCAATGGTTGAATCTTTGAAATTTCCTTCCACAAAATGCAATGGATGCAAAATATCTAAACACTGTATGTTAGATTTAGATTCAAAATTTCAGAGGTCTTGATGTGCAGGATGTACAGTTAACATTTAAGTGAAATTCGCTATGATCTCATTGAATGTTGGTGCAGGCATGAGGGGCCAAATGGCCGACTCTTGCTCTTTGTTGAAATGTTCATGCATTCATACATTAAACATTTGGAAAGTCAGCATTTGTGAGGAGTTCAGAACTTGATTTACCAGAACATTATTCCAAAATCTTGACTTTCTCTATTTGCAACATGAATATGGGTTTTGCAGTCAGGTTTCTCGTCAAAGATGACAAAATGACGATAACAGCAAAGAAAATGAAAAATGAAACTGAGATACAGGCTACTAGACTAGGTGGGATTGAGGTTCAGAAGGAAGAGGTATTAGAAATCCTACAGAGGGTGAAGATAGATAAGTCCCCTGGGCCGGAAGGGATTTATCCTAGGATACTCTGGGGAGCCAGGGAGGAGATTGCCAAGCCTTTGGCAGTGATCTTTAACTCGTCATTGTCTACAGGAATAGTGCCAGACGACTTGGGGATAGCAAATGTGGTTCCCCTGTTCAAGAAGGGGAGTAGAGACAACCCTGGTAATTATAGACCAGTGAGCCTTACCTCAGTTGTTGGTGAAGTGTTGGAAAAGGTTATAAGGGATAGGATTTATAATCATCTAGAAAAGAATAAATTGATTAGGAATAGTCAGCATGGTTTTGTGAAGGGAAGGTCGTGCCTCACAAACCTTATTGAGTTCTTTGAGAAGGTGACCAAACAGGTAGATGAGAGTAAACCGGTTGATGTGGTGTGTATGGATTACAGCAAGGCGTTCGATAATGTTCCCCACAGTAGGCTATTGTACAAAATGCGGAGGAATGGAATTGTGGGAGATATAGCAGTTTGGATCGGAGATTGGCTTGCTGAAAGAAGACAGGGTGGTAGTTGACGGGAAATGTTCATCCTGGAGACCAGTTACTAGTGGTGTACCGCAAGGGTCGGTGTTGGGTCCACTGCAGTTTGTCATTTTTACAAATGACCTGGATGAGGGCGTAGAAGGATGGGTTAGTAAATTTGCAGACGACACTAAGGTCGGTGGAGTTGAGGATAGTGACGAAGGATGTTATAGGTTGCAGAGAGACATAGATAAGCTGCAGAGCTGGGCTGAGAGGTGGCAAATGGAGTTTAATGCAGACAAGTGTGAGGTGATGCACTTTGGTAGGAGTAACGGGAAGGCAAATTACTGGGCTAATGGTAAGATTCTTGGTAGTGCAGATGAGCAGAGAGATCTCGGTGTCCAGGTAGACAGATCCTTAAGTTGCCATCCAGGTTGACAGGGCTGTTCAGAAGGCATACAGTGTTTTAGCTTTTAAGAGAGGGATCGAGTTCTGGAACCAAGAAGTTATGGCGAAGCTGTACAAAACTCTGGTGCGGCCGCACTTGGAGTATTGTGTACAGTTCTGGTCACCGCATTATAAGAAGGATGTGGTAGCTTTGGAAAGGGTGCAGAGGAGATTTACTAGGATGTTGCCTGGTATGGAGGGAAGGTCTTAGGAGGAAAGGCTGAGGGACTTGAGGCTGTTTTCGTTAGAGAGAAGAAGGCTGAAGGGCCCGTACTGTGCTGTAATGTTCTATGTTCTATATAATCAAGGTTATAAAAGAGGGGGCCAGTTTGGGCAAGGCAGAGGAGAGAGAACTATCATCTGCGAAAGTTAACAGCTCTCAGCTCTCAAGAATTGCTGGCTTTTACAGTCTTTTCTCAAGTTTTAGAAAAACACCATCTAAATCACTTCGCAATAAAAGGAGCTCAGTGACATTACAATGGCAGCAGAAGTGGTATTGATTGAACTGGAACTTTGGGTTGACATGTCAGTGAGTCCTGATAGAGTTGAACCTAGAGCCTTAACAGAGGTGGCATGTGAAGGAGTAGTGCATTGGTACTGATTTTTTTTTTGAATTTTGCAACATTCAGCAAAAAATCATCCAAGTGCTCAGTAGCAAATATAGCTCCTGCCTTCCTTAAATAAAAAGGAACGAAGCAGAAAACAGACCCGTTAGCTTGACATTTGATGTGGTGAAGGTGCTGTAATCAATCATGAAGGAAGTTATAAACTGGGAATTTGGAATACCTCTAGGTAATCAAGAAGAGTCACCACAGATTTGTGCAAAGGAAATGGTTGTTTTTTTATTCACACCTGGAATGTGACTGCTGGCTAGGCTGGCATTTGTTGGCTATCTCTCTAATTGCTGTCGAAGGTGCATGTGGGCTGCCTTGAACAGCTGCAATCTGTTTGTTGTAGGAAGACCCTCAGTGCTGTTGGAGGGATCTCCAGGATTTTGACCTAACATCAATTTGGCTTTTAGCCATTTAGATTGGAGACTTAGATGAAGAGAGCAAGACATCTTGGCTGAATTTACGTATAAAGCAAAGGTTGTGAGGAAAATATATTGATGACAGCAAGGGTACAGAAAGATTATCGGTTGAATCGGTGGGCAAAAAAATCTAGAACATGGGAATTTGTGAATTTGTTCACTTTTTGACAGGAAGGATAAAAAAGCAGACTACTATGAAACCAAGAATTTACTGCAGAATTCTGAAAAGTAGAGGGATCCAAGTGTTCCCGTACATGAGTCACAGAAGAGGAATGTGCAGGTACTCCAAGTAATTCGGGCAGCAAATGGAATGGTATCCTTTGTTATGGAGGAGCTAAACATATAGGTAAGTATCTTAACTATGCTTCAGTAAACAGGATATTGGTGAGATCATATCTCAACTAACATGTGCAGCCTTGGTCTCCCAGTTCGTGGAAGGATGTAAGCATGTGAAAGTTGTTCAGGAGAGGTTTATTAGATAGCTGTGTGCAATGAATGGCTTGTTGTATTTGGGGTGGTTGCTCAGACTGGCATTGCTTCCACTGGAAGTTAAAAAAACTAAGGGATGACGAATTGAAATTTCAGAGATTCATGAATGTTTTTATCAAAGCAAATGTAGAAATGTTACCCTGTGGTTGAGAATCAGTGGATATGGGACGAATGCAGTTGTTTTTGAGAGTGGTGGAACTTTGAAATTGTACCTCAGGATGGTGCAGCTTAATACATTGAATATTTCAACGTGGAAGGAGATTGTTAAACAAGGAAATTCAAAGTTATTGGGGAGTAGATGGACAAGTGCAAATGAAGGCAAATAGATCAGCCATGAATTGATTCAGTGGTGGTGCAGGCCTGAGGGGCGAAATGGCCTATTTGTACCCCAAATTTGAATGTATTAATTTGGATCAAGTATGAGAAACATGTCATTAGTCTGCTCAGACTTGGGAGAGGATGGTGGCAAGGGAATAGAATTTAAAAGGAACTGAAGATACTCAGATTTCCGAATGTTGAAGTGGAGGAAGTTTCTCCTTATTGATTGTTTGATCTTCAGTAATGCATTATACATATATTAAGTGTTATTGATCCCTTGGATGTGATCTATGAATGCAGGCAATATGCATTGTATACCATTTTCAAGTTGAACTCAATCTCTGGAATTGCACTACATTTGACCTTGAACGACTGGCAACAGCAGAGGAGGAAGTTGATGTTCAAATTTGTATCAACCTTGGTGCAGTGTGTGAAGTCATAGTTCTTTGCTTTGTCACTGGTATTGCAGTAGAGGTGCAGTAGAGTTCTAAACTTCTTTATTTGCTTTGGAGATGCTGTGTATACAGGGTTGGTGCATCTGAAGAGGGTGCCAGATATTATGCAGTGGAATGAATTTCTGGATAAATTGTTACTGGTAATCCAGGGAGCAAATTTAATTTTGAGCATGAAATTAACTAGGAAGCCTGTTGGCCTTTGGTTGTTTTGATCCAATGGACAAATGGGATAAACGTGCCTTTGTCTTTAATTTTTTTCATCGCATGTATGCCAGAGTCCTCCTACAGTCAAATAATTCCATTTGAAGGTTTGTTTTTTCTGTGGTAAGCAAACTTTGCAGTCTCTTTTGTTGGCAGCAAGAGGTCTCAAACAGCAATGGGTTAAGTGGACTGAAAATACAAATCAAATTTGCAAGAACTCCATACTTCTGAAGATTATTGGAATCTTTGTCCATAGCTGTAGTTAAATGCATTGATTTAAACAGTTACTTCTGTGGAAGTTACAAGATTTAGTTTTGAATGGCTGCTAAAAATACAGAAAATATTGAAGAAAACTTAAGTTGCCTTATTGAAGTTGTATACAGCTTAATGTTATCAAATGACAACCACCTGGAGATGTATGAAACGTAACAAAAATAGCCACTGAAGCCTTTTCAGTATGTTGCTCATCATCACTCCCCTCCCCCATTCAAAAAGGGGAAAAAAAACTGCCTTTACTGACAATATTACAGTCTGGTTTGGGTTTAGAAGTAGCAAGAGGTTTCAGTAAGTGAGTTTTGTGGTTTCTCTTGCTGTGTGAAACTTCCTTTAAAGGAAATAAGCCGTTATTCATCAACCAGAGGTAGTAGGAACTGCTGATGCCGGGTTGACCTGTCTGTTTACTCTCCACCTATCTTGCTCTTTATCCATCTTCTATCCGCCTCCCCCAGTCTCCCTATTTATTTGAGAACCCCCTTTCCCCTCCCCATTTCTGAACAAGGGTCTCGACCCAAAATGTCAAATTTCCTGTTCCTCTGATACTGCTTGGCCTGCTGCGTTCATCAATTTCACACTGTTATCTTTCTTTCATCAACCAATTAAGATGGCCCTTGCTTAGCTCTGAATGAAAACCTGTTGATAGTGAAACAATTTGTCTTTTAAAGTAAAATCATTTTCTTGACATTGCTTGTATTTAAAGGGAGAGTCAGAGAGCAAGATTTGTCTGAAAACAAAACATTGTCTTTATGCTGATATGACCTTTGCATGCTTGCACATTACAGTGGACTTTGGTTCAAGTGAAGGGATAAATGTGTGAGTTAGCAGCATCTCTCGTGAATATTTAGAAATTAGACTTCTTTTGAAGTATGAAGAAGTTTGTCAGGTCAGCTATCAGAAACTGGAGGCTAAATCGGAACTGTCAAAAGTAATTAGCCTTCATCAAAAGCAGTTAGACACTAGCAGCTCTTCTGGAGATCTGGGTTCAGATCTAGTTGGTGGAAAAAGTGCTGTTAGAGCACTTGTTTCAAAGTTTGGTACTTTGATTTTCAAACTGCTGAGTGGCTAAGGTTGCTGTAGATAAGCTTGTTTATTTTGCCATAATTGGGCGTTTTAAACATTTTAGATCAGTAAATTATATCTTATTGTAAAGATCTCCCTGTTTGCATGTTAAAAAAGCTTTTGTAACTGTGGAAGTGTAATTGCAGTTTTGAGCTTCTAACCCAATTTCAGTATGTTGACACGTGAATTTAATTCTACAGATTTAGTTCTACAGATCTAGTGATCCATGGGCTCCGAGATTCCCTTTAAAAGCTATTAGGATTTTGTTTCCACCAATTTTCTGTATCCTTTGTTTCCCGACCTCCCCCTCCAACTCCTGTGGTAGTTGGTTAAATTTCCCCTAGCTGATTACTTAGTGGATGAAATAAGATTTGATGCACCTAACAAAACCTTGTGGTTTTGTTTACTTGCATTGCTTTTCCTCTTCTGTCTTCACATGATGAGGACCTGCTTTTTATTGTCTCCACTCCTAGCTAAACTATTCGACTTTTCCAGAGTCATAGGTGAAAAAAATTCGGAGTAAATGATGTATTTGATTCTTCATAATATAGTTAACAAACTTGATTCAAGCTTATTCTGTGTTGCAACCAGTTCTTGTGGTTGAAGAGGTGAGGTGGTATTGCATGCTCTAATCAGTCACTTTGTACATCATCAGCTCTGTGTTTAGAAAGGCTGATTGTGTCGCTTTTAAACAAGAAAGATAAGGTTGTTCAGCTGCAGAGGAGAGCCAGTGGTTGATCAATGTTAGTGAACCTTGAAGTTTTATATAGTCCAAAGACTGTTTATTTTCTTGAGTCTGTCAATCTGTTGTTGGAGCAATTAAACTGCTTTTTTACTCCAACTGCATTTTGCTTTTCTTTGCTAGCTTTCTATTTTTTTTGTTGCCCTCTGCCTTGGATATTAAACAATGGACAGCTCTAGTGATGGGATGCTGCAAATCTATGGTGAAGAAATCAGCAAATTTGGAACAAGAAAGACTCTTAAAAATCAAGGTGAAGCATGACACTGTGTTGTGTTCTGTAGGTTTAAAGTTGCGTATCTATTTGGGGTCTTATGGGAAACTGGGGCAAGCTGTGAAAATTAGTTTTATTTCTTGGATTGAAATTGCTGTGTCTCCAGGTGCAAGTTTAAAACTGGTTACTGTTCCTGGAATGAGTCTTTGTGGTCTTTATTTCTGGCTGAAGTGCCTCATAATGGTGTAGGGCTTTTAGGAACCGATCAATGACTCCACTTGACTTTCATACATTGCAACTCTTGCAAAGTATTGTCTGTTTAGTAATGAGTCATACTGCCTGCAGGCTATACAGCCACTTGAAGGGGAAGAGAATGAAATATTTGAGTTTGGACTTAAGAATGCAAGTAATTTGGTTTCATTGATTTTAAAAGTTGAACCATTAACTAGAACTAGTAGTGTGGCTGATGGTAATTCCTGGTCAGAGTGTCACACTCGTCCTTGTTTTGGAGTCCCTGAAGCCATTTGTTACAGTTTACTGTACTTAATATGAAACATTGGAATTTGATTTATATTTTGCTGTCCCATAATGGAGCAAAGCATATGTTGTTTCCACAGGTATTGGCCTGTACAGAACAGCCAATTGCTTTACAAAAAATAAACAGTAGTATTGATGTGACGAAAAATAAATTGGATGCTGGTTCAGATGATGATACTTGCATTGTTTGTGGAGCCAGCAAATGCTGAAGGCTGCACTTCAAATATACGCATTCAGCTCCAGGAAAAAACTCAATTTCAATGGCTTTTAAGACAGCAATGGTATGATTTTTATAAAGAGGAAGCTTAAAATACAATGCTTAAAAGTACAGTATTAGTGACTTTTGTTTTGCTTGTTTAATTTATTTGAAGATTGTTGATAAATGTTTATCTGGCTTTTACAAACGATTGAATGGGGTCATGTCTTATTTGTTCAGAATTTGTCATGACTCAGCGGAGATTGCAGGTGAGGAAGGGGAAACAAAGTCAGAAGCACAATTCTGGCACCAGTCTGGATCACAGACGCTGTTGGGCTTCTGTCGATTCCTTTTGACTCCTGGCTGGTTATGGGTAAACTGATTCCCAGTCTTTTATTGGTTGAGAGTTCACCGTTCAAACTCTCTGAAGGTGTCTTTCTTTGCCCTTTTCAGTAGGGGATTTGCAGAAGAAGCAGATTAGAGACAGGTGGAAGAATAAACTAGCTACCAGGAGTTTTCTTTTACTTCCCTATACACTGAAAGGAAAGAGAAATAAAGAGAGAAGAATTTGTTTTTGCAGCCTTGATACTTCTACTGTTTTTTATTTACATGCACAAAATATTGTAGCTACCTACCAAGGTGGGACCTTGTCAAATGCCTTCTGGGAATCCAAGTTCAGTGCACCTACAACTCGCTCTTTATCCGTTGTGTGTTAATTCTTCAAAAAAACTCGAGTAAATCAGTTAAACAGGTTTTCTCTTGCACAGTAAAACCCATGCTGACCCTACCTGATCATATTGGAGAGATGATAGCCTAGTGGTGGTATTGCTGGATTGTTAACCGACGCGCCCAGGTAACATTCCACCATAGCACGTGGAATTTGAATTCAATAAATATCTGGAATTAAGAATCTAATGATGACCATGAATCCGTTGTCAACTGTTGGGAAGACCCACCTGGTTCACGAATGTCCTTTTAGGGAAAGAAACTGCCGTCCTTACCAGTTGTCTATGCCAACCAAGTTGCCCAAACTAAACAAGAACAAAGAGCAGTACAGCACAGCAACAGGCCCTTTGGCCATCCAAACCTGCACCAATGCATTTTGCCTTTCCGTTCTATAACTGTCTTCACCAAGATGATCTGAATCCCTCTATTCCTTGCCTAGTTGCGTCTTCGTCCAGGTGTTTCTTGAATGCTGCTATTGTGTCCATTGTATCATCTTCCACCACCATGTCCAGCAGCATTTTTTTGCAAAAAAAATCCGCTCACATCTGATACCATTTGACTTCACCACCTTTTGTACCAGCCTGCCGTGAGGGACCTTATCAAGGCTTTACTGAAGTCCATATAGACAACCTCAACAGCGTTTCCCTCATCAATCATCTTCGTCACCTCCTCAGAAAAACTCGATTGAGTTCGTCAGGTATGGCTTTCTTGGCACAAAAAAATGCTGCCTGTTGCTAATAAGTCCATTTGCTTCTAAGAGAGGCTCACAGGCCTGTAATTTCATGGATTATCACTGCTATGGAATGAGGTAGGTGAGTTTGCAGCGTGGATAGGTACCTTGGACTTTGTGGCCATTTTGGAGACATGGATATTGCAGGTTCCAGGGTTTAGATCTTTCATTAAGATCAGGGAAGGTGGTAAGAGAGGTGGAGGTGTGCCTTTGTTAGTCAAGGACCGTATAACGGCGGCTGAACCAACTTTTGAGGACTCGTCTACTGAGGTGGTATGGGCTAAGGTCAGAAACAGGAAAGGAAACGTCACCCTGTTGGGAGATTTTTATAGACTTCCAACGTTCCAGGCATGTGGAGGAGAGGATTGGCAAAACTATTCTGGGCAGGAGTGAAAGCAATAGGGTGGTCATTATGGGAGACTTTAACTTCCCTAACATTGACTGGAAATGCTGTAACTCTAGTACGTCGGATGGATCAGTTTTCGTCCAGTGTGTGTAGGAGGGTTTCCTGACTCAGTATGTTGAAGGGCCGACGAGGGGAGGCCACACTGGATCTGGTACTTGACAATGAGCCAGCCCAGGTGTTTGATTTAGTGGTAGGTGAGCACTTTGGAGAGAGTGACCATAATTCGGTTATGTTCAGTTCCCTGATGGAAAGGGATAGGAACATACCAAAGAGCAAGAGTTATAGATGGGGGAAGGGCAATTATAATGCGATTAGGCAAGATTTAGGCATAGAATGGGTTAGCAAAGTGCAAGGGATGGGGACATTTGAAATGTGGAGCTGGTTTAGAGAACAGATATTGTGTGTCCTCGATAGGTATGTCTCTGTCAGGCAGGGAGGAATTGATAAGGTAAGGGAACCGTGGTTGACTAAAGAAATTGTATCTCTTGTTAAGCGGAAGAGGGAGGCTTATGTGACGATGAGACACGATGGTTCAGATGAGGCGATGGAGAGTTACAGATTAGCTAGGAAGGATTTAAAGAGAGAGTTAAGAAGAGCAAGGAGGGGACATGAGCAGACATTGGCAGGTAGAATAAAGGAGAACCCTAAAGCTTTCCATAGGTATGTGAGGAATAAGAGGATGACTAGGGTAGGACTAGGGCCAGCCAAAGACAGAAGTGGGAAGTTGTGTGTGGACGCTGTGGAGATTGGAGAGGTGCTAAACAAATATTTCTCATCTGTTCTCCCTCAGGAAATGGAGAATATTGTAGAGGAGAAGACTGAGTTACAGGCTTCTAGAATTGAAAGGATCGAGGTTAGTAAGGAGGTGGTGTTGTCAATTCGAGGGTGTGAAGGTAGATAAATCCCTTGGGCCAAATGGCATTTTTCTGAGCATTCTGTGGGAAGCTAGGGAGGAGGTGGCAGAGCCTTTGGCATTGATCTTTGAGTTCTCATTGTCTTCAGGTTTAGTACCAGAGGGCTGGAGGATTGCAAATGTTGTGCCTTCGTTCAAGACAGGCAGCAGAGATGACTGAGGTAAGTATAGACCTGTGAGCCTTACATGTGTTGTAGGAAAAGTTTTGGGAAGGATTATAAGAGGATTTACAATCATCCAGCAAGCAACAATTTGATTGGAGATAGTCAGCATCGATTCGTCAAGGGCAGGTCGTGTCTCACAAACCTCATTGAGAGCTTTGAGAAGGTGACCAAGCGTGTGGATGAGGCTAGGGCAGTTGATAAGGTGTACATGGACTTCAGTAAAGCCTTTGAGGTTCCGCATGGTAGGCTGTTGGAGAAAATACGGAGGCATGGGGTTGACGGGGATTTAGCAGTTTGGATTAAAAACTGGCTTTCTATAAGGCGGCAACTAGTGGTGGTTGATGGAAAAGATTCAGCCTGGAGTCCGGATACTAGTGGTATGCCTCAAGGATTGGTTTTGGGACCGCTGCTGTTTGTCATAAATGACTTGGATGCAGGCATAGGTGGATGGGTTAGTAAGTTTGCAGATGACACTACAGTCGGTGGAGTGGTGGACAGTGTGGAAGAATGTTGCAGGGAGACTTAGATAAACTGCAGAATTGGGCCGAAACGTGGCAAATGGAGCTTAATGTGGATAAATGTGAACTGATTCACTTTGGGAGGAATAATAGGAAGGCAGAATATTGGGTCAACGGAAAGATTCTTGATAGTGTGGATGTGCAGCATGATCTTGGTGTCCATGTAGCTTACATAGATCCCTGAAAGTTGCCACCCAGGTTGATGGTGCTGTTAAGAAGGCTTACGGTGTGTTAGGTTTTATTGGTCGAGGGATTGAGTTCCGGAGCTGTGATGTCATGCTGCAACTGTACAAAACGCTAGTGCAGCCTCACCTGGAATATTGCGTGTAGTTCTGGTCGCCCCATTACAGGAAGGATGTGGAAGTATTGGAAAAGGTGCAGAGGAGATTTACGAGGACGTTGCCTGGTCTGGAGCAAAGGGCTGAGGGACTTGGGTCAGTTCTCATTGGAGAGAAGAAGGCTCAGAGAGGATTTAATAGAGACATAGAAGATGATCAGAGGATTAGATAGGGTGGACCAGTGAGAGTCTTTTTCTGAGGATGATGATGTCAGCTTGTACGAGGGGGCATCGCTACAAATTGAGGGGTGATAAATCTAAGACAGATGTCAGAGGCAGGTTCTTTACTCAGAGTGGTAAGGGTGTTGAACGCCCTGCCTGCCAATGTAGTTAACTCAGCCACATTAGGGGCATTTAAACAGTCCTTGGATAAGCATATGGAAAATGATGGGATAGTGTGGGGGAGGGCTAAGATTAGTTCACAGGTCGGCGTAACATCGAGGGCCAAATGGCCTGTTCTGCGCTGTATTGCTCTCTGTTTTATATTCTGTGCTAACCTTGTTAAACAATGGGCCAACACTGGCCATTCTCCACGTTTCGGAGATCTCATTGTAGCCAAAGAGGATAAAAAGATGTGTGTCAATGCTCCAGCAATTTGTTCACTTGCCTCCCTCAATATTCTGGGATAGATCCCATCAGAACCTGGGGACCTATCTACCTTAATACTTTTTATGGTGCACAACACCTCTTCTAGCTTAAAAATTCGACATAGGCTTCCCTGAGATCATGCTCTACCAATTCCTTCTCTTTGGAGAATACTGACTCAAACTATTTATTTAGGATCTCAGCTACCTACTCGCCTTTCATGCACCCATTCTTTTGGTGGCCCTTGAGTGGGCCAACCCTTTTCTGAGCTACCCTCTTGCTTTTTATTTATACATAAAAACCTGGGGATTCTCCTTTAATCCTTATTGCTGATGACCTTTTATGACCCCTTCTGCCCTTCTAATTCCTTTTTTGAGTTCTTTCGGACTTTCTTTATGTACTTTTGTCAGTTCCCATCCTCCTAGGCCTTACATATGTTTTTTCT
This sequence comes from Stegostoma tigrinum, assembly GCF_030684315.1. NCBI lineage: Eukaryota > Metazoa > Chordata > Chondrichthyes > Orectolobiformes > Stegostomatidae > Stegostoma > Stegostoma tigrinum. Next base: position 1,599,740 of record NC_081358.1, on the reverse strand, counting down.
TAAAACCAAGCTAATAATATCCCTGATCATGCAAGGTTCCCGCAACAAGTAAACAAGTCCCATCTGCCTGTATTTGGCCTATATCCCTCTGAACCTTTACTATTCGTGTGCAAATGTCTTTTAAATGTTGTAACTGTACCTGCACTGAGCACTTGCTGTGGCAGCTCATTCCACGTACAAACCACTCTGTGGAAAAAGATGCCCCTCAAGTCCCTTTTTAAATCTTTCTCCTCTCACCCTCAAAGTATGACCGTTAGTTTTGAACTGCTCCACCCTGGGGAAAAATATGCTTTTGCTGTTCACCTTTATCTGTGTCCCCCTCATGGTCTTAAACCTTTATAAGGTCACTCCTCTGCTGCAGTTTTAAAAAGACCCAGCCTAAACTGGTAGCTCAAACCCTCCAGTACCGGCCACATCCTGGTAAATTTCTGAACCCTCTCCAATTTAAGAATAGCCTTCCCAGAGAACCATATACAGGAATCCAAAAGTGGCCTCGCCAGTGTCATGTACAACCTCAGCATGACATCCCAACTCCTGTAATTGATGGCCCAAGCAATGAAGGTAAGTGTGCCAAACATTGACTGAACTGCCCTGTCTGCCTGTGATACAGCTTTCAAAGTATGATGTACCTGAACCCCGCGATCTGTTCGACAACACCAACCAAGGCCCTACCGTTAACTAAGTCCTGTCCTTGGTTCGCTTTACTAAAATACAACACCTCGCATTTACCCAAATTATACTCTGTGGCACTCGGTCCAGTTAATCAAGATCCCTTTGTAATCTTAGAGAACTTATTATACTGTTAAATTTAAGCTGCTATGTAATGTGTACCTATGTATCCATCAGCTCAGTTGGCTGGGTAGCTCATAACAATACAGTGATGCCAACAATGTGGTTCAATCCCCAAACTAGCGAAGCCTACTGTGAAATACTCAACTTCTTAACCTCTCCCTTTGCTTGAAACGTGGTGACCCTTGGGTTAAACCACAAACATTGGTGTGTCTGTTGTGAGAGAGCAGTCCTGCGGCAACTTTACTTAATGTACGTTTGCAGCTGGCTTAGATTAGTGTGGATTTTCCGGTTTGTCCAGGCTAATAATGCACAAAATGCAGACTGAAATGAATATTGTGTGTAAATTGGTGAGTGTGCACAACAGTAACCAACGCACACCACATTCCTGAAGTTATTGGGGAGGAGAAAGATGATATCATTTCACATCCATTCAATTTTACTGAATTTACTGTGCCTGTTAGATTTCATGTTTGAATTCCTTTGTGCTTGGAAATATGACAATCAAACGATAAAATCTTCAATGCTGAACTAGATAAAAATACTCCAGTTTGTTTCAGGGAATGTTTGCTGCATCTTTTTTCTAGCATTGACAAGCATACTTACTGCTGTGCCCTTAATGTATAGAATGGTTTATTTTCAGTGTTGTGTCATTCGTGCAACTTCCTTGGGAGAGCTATGTAATTCACTTGCTCATGCCCTGGTATAAGCTTGGAAACTTCCCGATCTGAAACATCAGCTTTCCTGCTCCTCTGCCTGATCTGCTGTGTTCCTCCAGCTCCACACTGGATCGACTCCTTTCATTGAATATTGGTACTGCAGGGGGAAAGGTGATGACTAATCCCCCTATCGATGCCTCTCAATTTTATATACATTTAGCCTACACTGGCGAAAGCAATCCAACTTTTGTCAAACTTGTTCAATCCAGGCATCATCCTGGGAAACCACTTTTGCACCATCTCCAAAGACCCTACATCTTTTCTCTCATGTCAAGACTAGAACTGCGCACTTTACTCCAAATGTGGCCCACCTAAAGTCTCATAACTGGAACATGAGTTGCCAATTTTTTATACTGAAATACCCCAAACAATTAAGGCAAATGTGCCTTATGCCACCTTATCCATTTGAACTGTCACTTTTAGGGAGGTACGGAATTGAACCCCAAGATCTCGCTAAATGTCAGTGCTCTGAGGGGTTTGCCATTTACTGAACACTTCACCCCTGCATTTGACCTCCAATAATGCATTGCCTAACACTTGTCTGGATTAAATGCTACCTGTACCAATTTCCATCAATTTCCAATTGATCTGTGTTCTTTTATATCCTTTCATAACATTCCTTATTACCCCCAACTCCATTAACTTGTTGTTATCTGAAAACTTATTACTGAGACTACCTACACTTCTACGCAAACATATGAGATCCCAGCACGAATCCTTGTCAAACACCATTGGTTGCAGACCTCTGCAGCTATCACCTGTGACCAAGCCAATTTTGTATTCAGTTTACCATCTCAATTTTGATCCCATGATCTCTTGGACCAGCCTACCATGAGGGACCTTTTCAAATACTTTAGTAAAGTTTGTGTAGATTGCATCCACTGTACAACCCTCATCAATCGTTATCATCACTTCTTTGGAAAACTCAATCAAGTTTCTGGACTGGGCCTTATTCACACCAAGCCGTGCTAATTATCCCTAATACGTCCATTCTTTTCTAAAAGCGCGTAAATCCTGGCCCGAAGAATCTTTCCCAGTAATTTCTGGATTATCCCTGTTGCCCTTCTTAAACAAAAGAACAACATTTAGTATTCTCCATCTTGGACCTTGCCTATGACTACAGCATACAAAGATCTCTGACAAGACATTGACAATCTCCTCCATTCTTGCCCTCCATATCCTGGAATAGATCCCATCAGGCCCTGGGGACTTATCTACCTTCATGTTTTTGAAGACACCCAACACCACCATCTCCTTAATGCTGACATGTCCTAATCTTACCACCAGCCACATCCTTCTCCTTGGTGAACACTGATGTGAAGTATTCATTAAGTACAGCACTTGCTTCTTCTGTCTTCACCCATAAATTCCCTCCATTGCCCTTGAGTGGACCTATCCTTTCCCTATCTACTCTCTTGCTCCAAGAAAGTATAGACTTTTTAAAAAATGCCTTGGCATTCTCCTTAATCCTACTTGCCAGTGACATTTCATGGCCTCTTTTTTAGCCCTCTTAATTCCTTATTTGTTCTTTCCTGCTTCCTTCATATTCCTCAAGGACCCAGTCTGATTTCAGTTTCCCAAACCATACGTCTCTTCTTTTGGATTAAATTTTCAACGTTACTTGTCATCAGGACTGAAATTTGGTATCTTTGTTTACAGTCTCATAGAACGTGCTGATTCTGAACTCTGCTCAACTGGCCTGTAAAGGACTCTTAGATGTTGGGTGTGAATTTATCTTCAAAAAGGCACCCCCAATCTGATTTCATCAGTTGGGTGCCTAATATGGTTGTTAATAGCTTTTTCCCAGCTCAAAACTTGGAACTGAGGGCCAGTCTTGTCTAGATGAGGTGGGTTTTATGTTTTGACAAGGGTTAATGAAGTGACACCAGGGGCACACTAATTTTTGGCATAGTATTGTGGTCAGTTCATTTCCTGCAGTGGTGAATGTTTCAGTGCAGAATGGCCTGCATTTATACTGTTGGGATTCTGTTAGCTTTTAGTTAGAATGACACCGTAATGGATCTTCTGCACTGAGGCAAATGTGCCAGATCCAGAAGTAGCATTTTGTAGGTTAGGGTCACTGATGAGCATCTCGAGCACAAATGTCATGACAATGGCGTAGATGAATCTGGAAGATTTCATTTGGGGAATCTTCACAAACGTATGTTAAAAGGTTGGTTTGAGCACCAATGCCATGTATCAAAACCCCACACAAGTGTCTGCATTCATCTCATCCTGTAACCAAAATACCTCTGGAATTTAAGTAGATGGTCAGCATGTTTGTTTGGGCTTGAAAGAATTGGAATGATCGCTGTCCTGAAGGAATAACCAGAGTGAATGCAGAAAGCACATCCCCTTGGCTAGACCAAGTGATATCGCAGACTAAACAACAGGATATTTTGGACTAGGACGAAGAGGAACTTCCTTATTTAGGATGATGAATCTTTGGATTTTCCACTTTAGAAAATTTGTAGTGGAAACTCTGTCCTTAAGCTCAGGACAGAGCTTGTTAGTTTTCTAGTGGATTCCATCAAGAGGTACCCATCTGTGTGGGAATATGATATTGAAATAGATGATCAACCATACTCCAGAGGAGGGGCTGAATATCCTAGATGTGCTTTGCGTTCTTTTGCACGTGTGGAAAGTTTTGCAGCATGGGTTCATTGTTGAAAATTTGTCATAGCTCTTTGTGCATTGCAGCATTGTATGCAGGTGGTGAAGTGATCAAAGCACCTGTGAGCTTCAAAGGTGTTACAAACCTGGCTTCAATGCTGTTCGTGTACAAAGACCATGCCAAACAATTGAGAACAATGTACATGTGGTCTCTGTCTTTTGGTTCATTGAAAACTTGCCAGCTAAATTCAGCAATAAATCTGTCATTGGTAACACAACTATTATGAAGAGCAAAGGTATTGCTTAAATCGTGGAAGGCACCATTATGAAATGCGAGAGAAAATCTTTGCATTTTCTGAGTAATCATTTCAAATCATTTAAATTAAATCCAAATGCATTTTTGATAAGGGATTTGTCGGTAATGAATGGCTTTAATTGCCTGAATTGTACATTCAGTGAAGAGAGATTTTTGCCCCATTTTTCCATCAAAAGATGTCACTTGGATAATGAAACTAATTTATGATCCAATTTATGAAGCAATACCAGAAGCAGAACATAGCCATGTTTTTTCATCTTCAGAGCTTCTGTGATCTGTCCCTGTTTCAAATTTGATGACCTTCTTCATCAAGAAATTATGCCAAGAAACATGAGCATTCCTATCAGATGTATAACATACATAAACAAAACAGGACAATTCACAAGAATGTGCTGAGCCAAAACTTGGACCCAAACAGGTGGCATTTGAGCAAGCAGCTAACCGCTTGGTCACGTGAAGTTGTTGAGTGATGCATCGAGGACGTTCAAGAAGTTAGGGTAGAGATAACTGAACACATGGCTGCTAATGGTTGATCTGAAAGGATTGGCAAGTGTCCTTGCGTGATAAGGCTGGGGTTTCTTTTGGAGATGGGGCTGGCTGAGTCCAGTAGAAGTTCGAAAGACAAATGTGTGCCTATTAAATTTAGGTTTTATCAGATTCTGGGATTGGCCTCAACGGAATGAAGTGAGTGAGTGACAAGAACGGTGTAGATTAAACTGGGAGCAAATTTATTTTGCATGACCCGAGGTTCATCGAAGAAATCTGAGAACATGCTGGAACGTGAGGATGAGGGCTGCCTTGTATGGTTCTAGTCACCCTGCTAAAGGCAGGCTGTTAAGTTGGAGAGGGTTCAGAAAAATATTTACAAGGATGTTGCAGTGACTGGAGGGTTTGAGTTATAGGGAGAGGCTGAGACTTTTTTGACTGGAGCGGGGGTGTTTGAGGGGGTGATCTTCATAGAGATTTATATAATGGTGAGGGGAATAGTTAAGATGAATAGTAAAGGCCTTTCCCTCGAGTAGGGGAGTTCAAAACTAGGGGATACATTTTTAAGGTGAGAGGAGAAAGATTTATGAGGGACTTGAGGGGCAACTTTTTCTCACACTGGAAGCAGACTATGCTCTCTGTTCAAAATCTGATCAAAGAAATGCCACCTCTGGCAGTGTAGTGCACCCTCAGGAGTTGTCCCATTTAAAGATGTGTTCTGACACACCTCTGGATCCAGGCCTTCTTACCCAGATATTAGGACACTACCACTGAACCAGAAAAGCCCTATCCGCAGGACCAGTGTGTAATTGCAAATTTAGTATGATATGTGAACAGGTGCTAATTACATGAGCCTTTTCAGCCCTTCCCAAAATCCACTTGTAGTGTCTAGTTCTTGTATGGTTATACCTTTGGTTGTGCATTTGGGCGCACCTTGTTTAATACTCAATTGACACCAATAATTTGTATTCCAAATGAGTGAGTAAATCAGAGCAACATAATATGTTTTTTGCTGTTCCAGAAAAAAGTGGTTCAGCTTTAATTAAAGAATCAAATTAATTTAATTTAAAATTCTGATCATTTGTAAATGGCCTGCAAAAGTCTACAGGCCATATCATTGGTGTAGTGCTAGTCGCTAGGAATGAGGAATTGTGGTTTAGTTGTTGAATTTTTACCTTGCATCAACTTTAGTGTGCATGATTTCAGTTGGGCAAGGTTGTACTGTTGATGTAAATTTAAATGACTATATCTATTTCCTCAAGGGTACTTAACCACAGTCTTAAAAGTTTTTGCAGGAGAAGTCTGGTTTAAGAAATCTTGTTGCAGACTGGTAGCAATGAGGCAAAAGAGACAAAGCTGTCCATGTGCCATTGGTGTAGGTAATGGTGACTACGTAGTCTAGCTGGAATCAAGTGAAAAGGTCAGACCAGGTAATGTAATGAGAATTGCCTTTGTATAATTTGAGTGTGCACGCAGCATTGCATTTACCCAAGCCATTCAGTCATGTGCCCTTTTCAAATTAACATTTGCCCGTTAACCTTTGCATTTCTTTGCATTGCATCTGCAGTATACATTTCCCAATTTTGTTGAACACAATGCAAAGTAGGCTAAGGAAAAGTGCCAAAAATGGGTCTCAAGTATATTTTCTTTGTGTTTTAAAAGCTGTTATTTCAGACTTCGCAAGCTAGTATTTGAAATGTCAGTAGGCCAGTGAGCAGTTAATTTTTAAAGAATGTAGCCGCTGAATGAGAAGTATGTGCTGGAAATATGGTTGTAATCCCCAGTGTTTCAGCAGAGTTTATTTGCATGTAGCCATTATACAAGCTCATGTAAATTGGGAAAATTGTACACGTGTAACGTGAGCCTCAGAATTGCAGGATTTGCATTTTGTTGTGTAAATTCTGACATATGATTAGTTGGACTTGAGAATGGAGATTGCTGATATTATTGTAGAATTGAATTGAGAGGAATATTCCTTTGCTTGTTGAGTTGGTCTGTGCTTTATATTTTACGACTTTTTTCTAAATGGAGAAATGCCGAGCTTCCACTAATTCCACTTGGCAAAAGGACAAGATCTCTACAACTGACACAAAAGTATTTTGTTAATGACTGTCACAAACTTCCTCCTGCACAGAGCTTGGTCATTTTTGAGAGTCATTAATTGTTAAGCGACTGAGCTTTCTGAGCCAGTTTCAGTACCAGCACAGTTACCAATGCAGGCACTTGGTGCTTGGATGTTTGATAATTAGTTCATTGTTTGTTCAGCAGTGTTTAAAGACTTAGGAGGCAACTTGGTTGATTACAAGAAATTCTTGAGCTGTTCTACTTGGACATTTAAAATTTTGCATGCATGTCTGTAGTTAAATGACAAAGGAGTATAATCCCCTCAGTGTCTGAAAGAGACAAGTATTTTTTCTTCAAAATGATTGGATGTGTCTGTTTTTACAAGGATTTATGCTCATATCCAAGGTGCATAAACTGGCATGCTCACCACTTACTGGTCTCTCAGCACTGTTGAACTTGGGCACTTAAGACTCTTCCACATGGCTGTGTGTCTGGAATTCAATGTAGGCCAGCTTGGATGAGAAAGGCAGATGTCCTTCTCTGAAGGACATGAATGAAGCATATGACTTTTAGCGGCTACTGGTAGTTTCGTGATTTTTGTAAATTAGAATTTTATTCCAGATTTATTAATTAAATTGTATTTAAACTCCCCCTGCCGTTGTGGAGTTTGTACATGTCTCTTGAGCATAAGTCTAGGCCTCTGGATTCCTATCCAGTAAACTAACCGCAGCATTAGCCTACCCACAAAAAAATCCAAGTCTGTGTGGTTCAAATGTGATCCTAAAGAATTTTACTCTTGGATTTTGATGCTCAGATCCCCTGATGCTCCCATTACTTGCAGATTTAGCATGAATGGTCAGGGCCTGTAGTTGAGACATATGATCTAGATTGAAAGGGGCTAAAGTAAGTATGCACTAACATGGGGATGAAAGATTCTGGGTAAAGACTTTTTTAAAAAATAAAATCCAAAGCCTGATCAGATAGTAGAAGTTGTCAAATGTAAAGTGGAGACAGAGAGGTTGTTTCCAGTAGCAAATGAAACTCCGACTAGAAGGCAACACCTCAAAATAAAGGGAAGCAGATGTAGGACTGAGGTCAGGAGGAACTTCTTCACCCAAAAAGTTATGAATCTGTGAAATTCCCTGCCCATTGAAGTGGTTGAAGCTACTTCACTGAATGTTTTCAAGGCTGGGCTAGATAAATTTTTGAACAGTAAAGGAATTAAGCGTTATCGTGAGTGGGTGGGTAAGTGGACCTGAGTCTGAAAGATCAGCCATGATCTTATTAAATGGCAGAGCAGGCTCGAGGGGCCAGATGGCCTACTCCTGCTCCTAGTTCTTACGTAAATAGGAATTTGCCTCAAACCAGCATGGATGAAGTGAAGAGGAAGCACTTACCTGTAAGTCCATTCAAATTTGGTGAAAGTTGAGAAGAATTCTAGTTTTTGGAAAGACACGAAAGAGAGTGAAATTCACAGGTGGTCACCTTTTGACATGAGCATGTAGTGCCTGTCCAAAACATTAAAACAACAAGATGTAAGAATAGAATTAAGCCATTTGGCCCTTTGTGTATGCTATGCCATTTAATCATGGCTAATATTTCTCAACCCTGTTTTCCTACCATACCCCTGTTACAAATTTGTTCCTCTTACTCAGCAAGAACCTGTCTCTTTTTGTCTTAAATGCACTGAAATGACTTGTCTTCCAACAGACATCTGCAGCAGTGAATTTCAAGATTAACTACCTTCTGGCAGAAGAAATTTCTCCTTGTTAGTTGTAAAGAGTTGTCCTTCACTCTGAGGCTGTGTGTTGTGTCCTATCTGTGGATACATCCTCTCCATGTCCGCTCTATCCAGGCCCCTCTTTTCTGTAAGTTTCAATGAGATCCCACTCACATACTTCAAACCTCCAAGTACTGACTAAGGGTCCTCAACTGCTTTTAATGACAACAAGCCCTTCATTCCTGGGATCGTACTTGTTTACCTCCTCTGGGACCCGTCCAAGGCCAGTGCATCCTGGCTTCAATATGGGGCCCAAACTACACTTCAATGTTCCAAACACCATCTGACCAAAACTATACAGCCCAAGCGTGCACCCATGCTCTTCCAGCCTGCTTGAAATGAACTTGCTTTCCTGACTGCTAATTGAAGCTGCATGTTAATCTTAGGCAAATTCTGAACTGAGACAAAGGTAACGTCAAGCAGACTACTGTTTCAGTTTTGGACTTGGAAATGTTTATTCATTAATTGAGCAATAGTGTAATCTCAATTAAGATAACCTGATGTTTACAGTTGTGCTACTTCCAATTTTCCAGTCATGCAGTTTACGAAGGGGGTTGTGACTAACTTGACTTTTCTTAAAACAGAACTGTAACTAACCAAGGAGTGCAACATAGCTTTGGGTGCCCCGAAGGAAGAAGTGTTGGGCTTTGCAGGTTTAACACCTATCCCTTGCTTTAAGATCCTTCCATATCTTTTTCCAAATTGCTTCTGTTCTGACTGCTTAGAACATAGAACAATACAGCACAGAACAGGCCCTTCAGCCCACAAAGGTTAGATATAATATTTGCATTAATAGTTCAAATAGAATCTTATACTGGGAGCATAAACCTGGTGTGTATATATACAGATTGAACTGAAGTCCATTGTGGCACCTTCTCAGTGCTTGTTTACAGAACAGCAATACATCGTAAACCTGATTCTACTTTTTTTGAACCTGCTGAGTGATATGAAGGATACTGATCTCAGAGCTGTGATTGTTAATTGGCATGCAATGAGTACTTCAGGAAGACCTGTCTCAAACTGTGAAATAAATTGTCTTACAGTTGCAATTTGTATTAGGATGAAGTTACAATTATTTCTGCTTTGCCTAGTGCATTTGAATAAATGAAGATTTTAAAATTAATGCAATCTAATAAGAATGCAAGTGTCCAAACATGAGACTGTTACTGCTTGAAAATGTGTAGGCTTGTGTTTTGTTCTGCTTCAACAATGTGTTTCTAAATAAACTGTAATATATAATTTATATCCATGAATTCTTAAAAGTCATATCATATTTTGATCAAGGAGCCAGATGATTTTGCTCACTTGTTAAACTTTGTTGTGGACAATTGCACTTAGTGCCTTGTACCATTAATTTATCCAGATCAGTTGTTAGAATATATTTCCTTAGTAAAATGCTGATGCAGTGTTGCAGTTGGCAACCAATAGCTGGTAAAATTCCGCGTTTGAGCACCACATCCGGCTTTGTTTTTATTTCAGATTTCCAGTATCCACGCATATTTTACTTCCTGATTCTGAGATATGGCGCCATAGCCCATCAATTTGTTATCACCAGCACCAGAATGTCCCATCAGCCACTTAATGCCTTTTCTTACTTTGCCATTACACCAATTAGGTGGCATTCACAAATAGCAAATATCACTGTACAGAGAAATTCGTGTTTGGGGCTTTTAATTTTTGGAGATGTGACTGAAACACACTTAATTGCCATTGTTTGGAAGCAGTGTTAAAATGTGGGACCTTTAAAAATTGCTGATTGCTGATATTAATCTGTAGTTCTCAGAATATTCAATTTACTACACCAATGTGTTTGTAAAATTGCTCCTGATGATATAATTGCCAGGGAACAGGAAGGAGCATTCAGATATAACTAAGTGCATTATATGCAGGAATGTAATCCAGTCCCTTTGTCACTATTCTGAGGAAGTCATGAATGTATATTACATACTGCAGTTCAACTTAATGGAATGTTTTTCCAATCTGTATAAGGCAATATGGGTGTAAATTTCAATTGTTTGTAAAGCAATATTACACTCCTAGCATCAAAATGCTTACACTATAAGTTATATTTGCAAGGTTCCACAAACAGCAGTATAAATGTTGACTTAAACACTACTTGATGTATTGGCTAGTTAGAAAAAGTAAATTCTCATGCTCTTGAAGTAGTGCATGGGATTTTTGAGATCTGTGAGAACAGCTGAGCGGCTCATCTCAAAGATGTCATACTCTAACTGTTGCATTATAGTGTTTGCTGATGTTTTGTGCCTTAAGCTCAATGTTGATGGGGCTGTTGTTGTAGGTGGGGTGTGGAAGTGGGGGAAACGATGTAAATGTGTTCCCAAATTTCCTTAAAATTTCCACACTTCACTTCCCTTCTTTTTAGGTCTCATACATGGTTGACACCTTGATTAAATATATCTTTGGATGTAGGTGCGCAGGAGTTCCCACTGCCCAAATGCAATCTTGTGTCAACTCTGTCTAGAATTTAGATTTCTCAAATACGTTGAAGGTCCTGCAGTGGAAGGATGGAAATCAAATTATTTATGGAATTTTTTACCCTTTGTTATCGTATTCTCATTTCTACAATGCGAGGAGACCTCTTAGTTTAAACTGGAAAACCATTCTATACAATAGTTACTTGACATGGCTCATTATAGCTCTTGCTTATCCCGTAAAGGCAATGTGGTTTGGATATAGAAACAGTAGGAACTGCAGATGCTGGAGAATGAGATAACAAGGTGTAGACCTGGATGCAAAAAGTTTTTCTGAAGAAGGATTTAGGCCCCAAACAACAGTCTTCCTGCTTCTCTGATGCTGTTTGGCCTGCTGTGTTCATCAGCTCTACACCTTGTTATCTGTGGTTCAGATATAATTGGCTCTGTAAAAATGAGAGCTCAGTTTGGACTCAAAATGGACGAAAATCTAGCTGCTTTGATGATTTGTTCCAGTATTGCTTGCAAACCATTTGCTGGGCAGACACAGTTTTAACATTGAACAAATTAAATAATTTTTGGAATGCAACTGGCGCAATCTGTAACATGGGTAGATTGAGCATTCTTGACTTCTGTGTGCCTTTGTAAATAAGAGTACATATCAAAATTGAAGTCTCCCATGATTTCATTTCAAATAGTTTTCAGGGTCCAATCATATTACTGCTTTTATTCCTGGAATACATCTAATACAATACAAACATTCCACTCAAGCAGCATTTCTGTGCTGCTGTTCTCTATTTTCTCTTTGGCAATGCCCATCTGTGTTGATCAGGAAATTCAGTTGATCTATCATGATGGTTTTGAATTATTTCAGAAGCAAAGTTATAACTAAGTGTGAAATTAGCCAACACCTAAACACAGAACATCAGCTAAACTGTGAGGAATCTTGCATTTGATTAATTTCTGCCTTCCACCAAAATAATTTTGAAGCTTTCCAAGATGAATCAGTAACAAAATCTTGGTGTGAACAGCAAGTCATCAGCCTGCAAATGCTCATCTCCCTTCTAGTAATACTTCTACGTTTTTGTGATATGTAACTTTTTTTAAAATGCCAGACTCTAGGTTATATAACCTTTGAAAATTCCACACTGGAAATTGGTTCCAGACTTAATTTAAAAATGCAATACCCTGAGGTTTGTTTTAATTGTCTTGGCTTAATTCTAGACTGCTGATTCTGGTATTTTCTATGTAGTCACATTACATGGTTCCTTGACTTTGGAGGACTCCTTCAACTTGATCAATTGCACCAGATCCTAAATTTAAGTACGTGATGTGTTAAAGTTTTACTGAAGTCGAATTGTAAATTCTGAAAGCGCTCTGGTCACGCAGCATCTGTGGAGAGAGAGAAATTGAGTATTTTAGGTACTGTTGAAGTTGTATTTGATTTCAAATTATGATAAAATTAACTGTATCAGTGCTGCTTCCTACTCGGATGGAAGTGGACAAAATGAATCAATTTTGCTTTCAATTTTTACTCTTCTTTAACCTTTATCTCTGATTCTCCCTTTCCAGGACTTCACTGCCCCTCTTTGTAAGGATAGGTTGCCATCTTATGTTCTTTGCTATCTCATTAACTCTCATAGTTACCATAACCACACATCCTCTTGCTCTCCTTGATCTGTAAGATCTCTTGTCTCAATTTCTCCACCTCTGGCACATCTCTTCTAATGATGCTACCTACCACAATGGCGCTTTGAACATTTCTTTCTCAGCCAGGAACGCCAGCATGCTCCCCAACAAATTGCTAAAAAGCAATGTAAGAATGAAGTCCCTAACAACATGTCTCCCTCAATTTGCTCTTCTATTCCTCCTGCTTGCCCTCCGTCCTAAAATCAAAATAGAGTTCCCTTTGTCTTCACTTCCTGCCTCACCAGCCCTCATATTCAAAGGATTGTCTCCTGTCATTCCCTTTGTTATCACCAAGCACATTTTATCTCAGCTGTCAGATTTCTGAAGGGACCATTCCTTCAACGGCACCCAATGCAATTATATCACTCCCTGAATCTTCACCTCATACTCTCGGAAGTGTAACACTTGCTCTTTGACCATTTCCCTCCTCCCTGTCCAAGGCCTTGAACTATCCATTCTGGTGAAGCTATGATTTAATTGTACCACTGAGTCCAGTCTGCTATATTCAGTTGAAGTCAACATGGTTCCCCTGTGTGCAGTCATATTAGATTTGAAGTATTAACCTGTTTTTTTTTCTTTGCTGCCAGACCTAGTGAGTTTCACCAGTACTTAGTTGCTACTTGTCTCCCCTACATTTAAGGAAACCAAACACAGTGATCACTTTCCATATCTCCACTGCTTAGTCCACAAGTATGACCTCGACCTTCTGAAGTCTTGTCATTTTAAGGTGTTATCTTGCTCCCATGTCTATATTTTCTGAAGAAGGGTCTAAGCCCGAAACATCAGCTTTTCTGCTCCTAAGATGCTGCTTGGCCTGCTGTGTTCATCCAGATCTACACTTTGTTATCTACATTTTGCTTAGTCTGCAATATCTGAGTGAAATCCAATACAAGCTGAGGAAGATCATTACATTTTCCATTTGGCTGTATTTGTAATCCATGCAACTACAGAGGGCACATTGCCACCCTTGCAGTCACAGTATCTGAATCAAAGAGCAATAAATTCAGTCTTTTAAGTGTTTTGAATTGATTGGAGGTAAATCAAATGCCAGACAGGAGACACAGGTGCAGAGTGGAGCTGCATGTGCAGTAAAGGATTCCTTTGGCATCATTGACACCATGCATGTGTATTTGGGAGGAGTCTGTGCCAGACTCTGGTTCCAGATACACATGACATCAGCACAAGTATGATGGCAGGAGCTGTCGTGCTTCTGTTCATGTACTTTCCAGCTTTCTGGATTCGACTTTGAATTCAACTACATCAGGCTGTGAACCCTGTCCCCCATTTTGCCCCTATCATCCTGACTCCTGCAGCATTTGGTTTTCTTGATTTTGTTCTTAGCAGAGCTGACCTCTATTTAGCTGTTAACATCTGCTTTGGGCACATCTGTCTTCACTATAGCCATTACTCATTTACTTTGGAGTCATTTCTTTGCAACCATTCCTGCTGTATTTGACTTGCATGCTCTGACATGGGTTCTGAAAAGGAAACATTGCGTTTGAGTTGTTAACTCTTTTTTTTTCTTTTGGTCTCTGTGCTGCTAGACCCACTCAGTTTCTGCACTTCATTTATTTATCTAATATTGAGCACTTCATAGCACGGCCTCCCATCAAACTTTACGTTCTGATTTGCTTTGATTACTAAAACACAAAAATAATAACTGATGAAGGATACCATCTTAAAAATCTAGATGCAGACATTGATGGCAAAGCTGACATTGTCTGCCCCTTAAAAACCAAAGAACTGTAAATTGGCAACAAAAGCAGAAGTTGCTGGAAAAACTCAGCAGCTCTGGCAGTATCTGTAATGAAAAAATCAGAGTTAATGTTTTGGGTCCGATGTCACTTGCTCAGCACGTCTGCCCCTTGTTCATGTTTTCCTAAGTGGAATACCAGCTGTTTTGAGTATTACAGTTACCGGTGGTAATTCTCGTACCTATGAGCCAGATACCTGGTTTGAAGTCCCACCGGCTCCAGAGTTGTGTTTTAACACGTCTGAGCATGTTGTTTGGCAAATCTCGGTTCCACATCAAATAATTTCAGCACCTTTTTGTGCTAATGGCTTAACTTCAAGAAGCGGGCACCTAATTAATTGAAGCATGTGTATTGCACTTTAACTTAAAATGGCACACAGCAACTCAGCATAGCAAGCTACTAATGGCCCTGTCCACCTACTTTGAATTCAGATTGCAGTTAGGTTGCATCCGAGATAATGGGAACTGCAGATGCTGGAGAATCCGTCATAACAAAGTGTGGAGCTGGATGAACACAGCAGGCCAAGCAGCATCTTTGCTCCTAAGATGTTGCTTGGCCTGCTATGTTCATCCAGCTCCACAGTTTGTTATCTCTGTAGTTAGGTTGTACGACTTTGAACATAGCAAACTATTGTCCGAATTAGTAAGAACAGAGTAAATAGTTACACGTATGTCACAGAGATGGGTGCTCAGAGAGAAGGAGCACTGCTGCTATCATAAATCTGAACGAAAGGATTCTTGGATTGTAAATTAGTTTTGCCCTTTAAAAGTAGGAACAATTCGTTTGAATGTGACTGTCGGCCAAGTCTGATTTTGCTGGGTATTAAAGCAACAGTAATATCTTGCCCAGTAACAACAGTGTCAGTCCACAATTTGGGAACAATTCACTGGTTCCATAAGCTAGTTCTTGCTGTTAAATATCTTCCCATTAGCAGAGCAAAAGTTGTAAACCATATTCCTGGCTGGAGCACTGAGTACTGACTTAGTAATTGTGTTAAAGTTGGCTTTTAACTTAATTCTCCAAAGACATTTGGGCTTCTGACAAAGAATGTCATATTTATGTATTACCTTTTACAACTTTAACATTCTAGCATATTTTATTGAAAAATGTGCAGCCAATTTGTGCACAGAAAACTCCACAGCTAGCAGTAATAGGAATTGAGAAAAACTGATTTAGTGAAGCTGGTAAGGAGTAATTCTTGTATCAGGACACTGAGTGAATGCTCCACTCTGGGAATGATGGCATCGAATTCTCCTCATATCCAACTAAGATTGCAAATGAGACCTCTGGAATCTGGGCCTGTTATCAAACATTCCCATGAAAATTGCATGCTTTTAGGTGATATTGCAACTCGATTACATCAGTCGGAATTACCGTGTTTATGCCCTGTGTCAGTATCTGTAACATTGTTTGCCTTAAACTTTTTGACAAGGTCTCTATGAACTCCACCTTATGCGCAATCACCTGTACATAACTTGTTTGATACTCTTGCCGCATTTTTTCCTTTTCCCACAGAAGAACCTCCAATTAACTTTTTCCTGCTCTGAAAAGCCCACCCTAAACTTAGAAGGAAATAGGAAGACCTGTTGCAGCAGTCACTGATACCATAATTAGAAAAATATGCTTTTTGAGACTTTGAGAAGCTAATAAGTAAGATTGTGATTCTGATAATGGGCTAATGCTTAAGTACTATCATTATAGGTTAATAATTTAATGTAGTTTGCTCACTAGTTGAGTGTAATCATGAGGTTTCTCTGTTACTTGGAGGTTGGAAAGACATGGTGATTTTGAATAGACAATGGACAAAGCAGAGTCCAGCTGATAAGATGGACCTGATCAGACTTGAGACAAGTGTGGGTACTGTATTCATTTGATGAAATCATTGCCTGAGTTAACACTTGAATCTCAATTGTGGTATGCACAAGTTTGGGCATGATCTTGAAGAAAGTAGTCGATCATTTTGTTCCTCTAGTTGGGAATTGTTATTTGTAATGTAGTAATTAATTTTTTTTTCTATTCATTAGTGAGTTGAGTTTCTGGTCAATGGTAACTTCCAGGTTGTTGATAATGGGTGATTCAGTGATGGTAATGCCATTGAATGTTATGGGGCGGTGGTTAGATTGTCTCTTATTGGTGATGGTCATAGCCTGGCATTTGTGCAGCATGAATGTCACTTGTCAGCCAAGCCTGGTTATTGTCCAGATCTTGTTGCATGCGAACATGGATTGCTTCAGTATCTGAGGAGTCACACATGGTGCTGAACATTGTACAAGCATTAGCAAGCATCCCCACTTCTGACCTTATGGAGAGAAGGTCTTTGAAGCAGCTGAAGATGGTTGGGCCTGGGACACTACCCTGAGCAACTCCTACAGAGATGTCCTGGAGCTGAGATGATTGACCTCCAACAGCCATGACCATCTTTCTGTGTCAGGTATAACTCCAATTGCTGGAGCATTTGCCCTGATAGCCATTGATTCCAGTTTTGCTAGGGCTCCTTGATGCCACACTCGGTCGAATGTAACCTTGATATCAAGGGCTGTCACTCTCTCACCTCCTCTCTGGAATTCAGCTCTTTTGTCCATCTTTGAACCAAGATTGTAGTGAGGTCAGGAGCTAAGAGGTCCTGGCAGAACCCAAACTGAGCATCACTGAGCAGGTTATTTCTGAGCAGGTGAGGCTTGATAGTACTGTTGGTGACACCTTCCATCTCTATACTGATGATCAAGAGGAGACTGAGGGGGCGGTAATTGGCCTAGTTAGATTTGCCCTGCTTTTGGTGTACAGGACGTACTTGGGCAATCTTCCTCATTGTCGGGTAGATACCAGTATTGTAACTGGACTAGAACAGCTTGGCTAGGGATCCGGCAAGTTCTGGAGCACCAGTCTTCAGTACTATTGCCAGAATGTTGTCAGGGTTGGTAGCCTTTGCAGTATCCAGTGACTCCAACCGTTTCTTGATGTCAAGTAGAGTGCATCACATTGGCTGGAGACCACTGGAGGAGGCCAGGATGGATCACCTACTCTTCACTTCTGGCTGAAGATTGCTGCAAATGCTTCAACTTTATCTGATTTCCTGGGCTGTCCCATTGTTGACGATGGGAATATTCGTGGAGCTACCTCCTCTAAGGAGCTAACAAAGCGTGAAGCTGGATGAACACAGCAGGCCAAGCAGCATCTTTGCTCCTAAGATGCTGCTTGGTCTGCTGTGTTCATCTGGCTTCACGCTTTGTTATCTTGGATTCTCCAGCATCTGCAGTTCCCATTATCTCTCTCCTCTAAGGCACTATTTAATTTCCACCACCATTCATGACTGGATGTGGCAGGGCTGCAGTGCTGAGATCTGATCCATTGCTTGTGGGACCGCTTAGTTCTGTCGATCACTTAAGACAGTGTGAAGCTGGAGGAAAACAGCAGGCCAGGCAGCATCTGGTGCTGCCTCACCTGCTGTGTTCCTCCAGCTTCACGCTGTTATCTCCGACTCTAGCATTGGCAGTTCTTACTATCTCTGTCAATCACTTGGTGCTTTTGCTGTTTTGGCGTGCAAGTTGTCAACATGCAATGTCAGTGTTGATCACCTTAGAATCTTGTGCAGGTGTGAGATCTTAATCTCTAAGTCGGAACATCAAGGTTCGTGTTAGACTTGCCCCAAAGGTGTGTCATTACATATCTGAACAGGTTAATGAAAATAAATTTTTCGTTGCCTTATTTGCTTCCCTGAGCTAATGAGCAATTATAATTCAGAGTCGCACTACAATCAAAAAATGATCGGAATTTTCTTTTTCTTTCATGTGCTAGTTGAAATAATTATTTTCTTGTATCTTTGAATTCTTAAAGCTCTAATATAGAAAGTAAATCTTAAAGATTTGTCTCCTGAAATTCCTGTGGAGAAAAATGAATGTTCGTATCCAAGATTTTATGGATCCATTTGACAAACATTGTGAAAGCTTTGCAGATATCCAGCTGTGATACTACAATTGATCATGACGGTAGAAGTCAGACCAGAATTAGACACATGTTAATGATTTAATTGATGTTGAGGGATCACTTACATTTGTCACTGCAGCACTCCACACCAAATGGAATGTAGGCCTAGACCGGATGCTGTAAACTGTGGAGTCAAGTTTTGTACCAAAACTCCTGGGGCAGAGGTGATCGTATGGTCACTGAACCATGACTGACTCCAAATTTTTGCACACTTGCTGTATCGTAGACTCGTGCTGCTGAAGTATTTTACAGAACTGGGCATAGTTCTTAATCGTAAATGTCGGAAGTTCGGGTGTTTGAGCTTTGGCAAATTTTGTCGACCAAACGTTATTTCACAGCTTAGGGCAGAGTTCTTTCAAGTTTATGGTAATTTGCCGAGAACATGCTGCACTGAATAAATTGGGAAAAAAAAATTAGAAATCTCTGTGATATTATTCAACAAAGAAGTACATTGAATACATGGCATAGAAACCAGCCATTTTACCCAGTTTGTGTTCCACATGAAGTTTTTCGGGCTTCAACTCAGCTGTTCGTCACACTTTTTGTCTTTTATCTTTCCCAACTTCAGCATTGAACAGACTACATATGCCTTATTTACCTTTTGATAACATTTTGGTAGTCACCCTGCTAAACCTTCGATATTTAGTCTTGAGTTACTCAGTCGGAAGCAGCATTGTAATATTGTCACTACTTCAGGAGTGCAGAGATGCAACTAATCCCCTATGGACCTGGGTTCACTTTAGCTGATGGGATTTGTGCTGTTTTGTGGACAGGACATAATTGGGAAATTTGGCATATTAAAGAGCTATTGTCTGATAGCTAGGCTAGTTCTAGAGCATAAATCTTGATGCATTTTGCCATCATGTTGCCAGGACCTATATGCTTGATAGAATCAGTGATTCTGAATCCTTCATTTGAAGGATGATGTTGGCAGTTCTGTTGTTTGTCATTTTGGGTTGTGCCAGTGACACTCTGTCTGCCTGACCTCATGAGAGCCATCATCCCAAAATGGGAAAAGCTGAAATCAAAGCGCTGTTGATATTATTATGCTTGATATCAAAGCTGCATTTGACAAGGAGCTCTCAGGAAGTTCAAGTCATTGGGAATTGGGGTTGAGAGTGGGGAAAGGTGGGTTTAATTTTTGGATGCCCGCTATCTCAGCCTCAGGTCATCAGTGCTGGAATTCCTCTGAGTAGTGTTCTATGTTCAACAATTTTTTGACTGCTTTATTAGTGACCTGTCTTTCTTCATGAAGTCAGCAGTGGACATATTAGGACATGCTAATCAGAAGCATTTTAGCTATGAAGAGAGGTAGGATAGGTTCAAAGGGAGGGTCACTGGACCCAAAACATTAACTGCTGCTGCTGCTAGACCTGCTGAGCCTTTCCAGTAATTTCTGCTTTTGTTTCTGAATAGGTTCAGTTTGTTTTCATTAGAAGGCTGAGGCAACCGAATTGTGGCGATAACGTTGAGGGTTATGGACAATGTGTAGGAAGTTGTTCCCCTTAATTGAAGAATCTGTAGTGAGGGAGTTTATTCTAGCAATAGCCAATTTCACCTTCTTGGTTTTTGTTCAAATATTGATTGAAGTAAGGCATAAATGAAAACACAAGGGCTTTGGAAAGTGCCATTGAAGTTAGAGCTTTCTTGCTTGGCAGAAATTTTGTTGCTCACATTAAGTAATTAGCATTTTGGGACAATTCTTAGCACACAAAGCATCTGCTACCTTCCCTGCGTCATTTTTTTTCTGAGTTAATAATAGCTTGCATTGTTAAGAGCATCCCAGAGTACTTTAGAAATTAAGTTTAATGGACATTGCTTAGTTATAGCTGCTTAAGGAGTTGAGCCGAAGCTGAAATTTTATGGGAAGGGAGGTTTTTTGGCATTTGAAGCCAGGAAAAGAGGCATGGTAAAAGTGATGTATTTTAAGGAGTTCTGGAAGGTTAGGAAGAGTTCTGAAAAGCGCTACCACCATTCTAGTACAGAGTAGGGTAAGGGATGAAGGATAGTCGAAGTAAATCATTTAAACTACCTTTTGGAGGATTATTTTTTTAGGATGGTGAGGAATTTTAACCCAATTTTAAAAAATGCCTTTTGTTAGAACATAGAACATTACAGCACAGTACAGGCCCTTCGGCCCTCGATGTTGTGCCGACCTGTCATACCGATCTGTAGTCCATCTAACCTACACTATTCCATGTACGTCCATATGCTTGTCCAATGACGACTTAAATGTACCTAAAGTTGGCGAATCTACTACCATTGCAGGCAAAGCGTTCCATTCCCTTACTACTCTGAGTAAAGAAACTACCTCTGACATCTGTCCTATATCTTTCACCCCTCAATTTAAAGCTATGCCCCCTCGTGCTTGCCGTCACCATCCTAGAAAAAAGGCTCTCCCTATCCACCCTATCTAACCCTCTGATTATTTTATATGTTTCAATTAAGTCACCTCTCAACCTTCTTCTCTCTAATGACAATAGCCTCAAGTCCCTCAGCCTTTCCTCGTAAGACCTTCCCTCCATACCAGGCAACATCCTAGTAAATCTCCTCTGCACCCTTTCCAAAGCTTCCACATCCTCCTTATAATGAGGTGACCAGAACTGTAAACAATACTCCAAGTGCGGCCGCACCAGAGTTTTGTACAGCTGCACCATCACCTCTTGGTTCCGGAACTCGATCCCTCTATTAATAAAAGCTAAAACACTGTATGCCTTCTTAACAGCCCTGTCAACCTGGGTGGCAGCTTTCAAGGATCTGTGTACATGTTCTGTTGATTGTTTTGAGTAATCAGTTAAATTGTGATTGTATATTCTTTGAATATAAACCTGTGAAATCTTCAGGAACTGCTGGCTCCATTTGAACTAATTTAAAGAGTTCAGAGGTAAGAGGATCAAAATTAAAATTGCAGGCAATGCAAATCATTTAACATGAGTTATTTCGATCCTAAACCTTTCTTGAAACTGTTTGTGTTACAGGTGAATCAGGATTAGGAAAGTCGACGCTCATCAACTCTTTGTTTCTGACTGACTTGTATTCATCAGACTACCCAGGCCCGTCACATAGGATCAAAAAAACAGTAATGGTATGTTCTCAACCTCCAGACCATCTGCTTGTCTGTTCTTCCTAATGTTCTAAAAGTGTTTTGAGTAACTTTGGACTGCAGCACTGCAAATAATCAATTTAGTTTTCAATGATAGGTACGTATCTGTTTTCTTGACGGGCACACATTATGAAGGATGGGCAATTTTATCTTTGGTTGCTGGCTGGTCACCTTTTTGTCATAAACTGAAGTTAATCAGCAATTGAGAAAACAATTGTAATCTGCAGATTAAATGACCAGAAAGTGTGCCTTTTATGGGATTTTGGTGTTGTAGATCTATGATGCATCCATTTAGAATCCTGTCAATTCTTCCATTGACTGATTATTGAAATAATCTGTCCTTATTCAGAGAGTTATGAACATCAGGTTTCTTCACCCTAGAGGACTGTGGAAGCTCATTCTTTGAGTGTATTTATGGTAGAGTTTTAGATTTCTTTAATTGAGTGATAGTTAGGGGATGCAACAGGGTAAAGGCATTCAAGATCACCTATAATCATATTGAATGACAGGGCAAATTGATGGGCTGAATAGTCCACTCCTATTTCTATGTATTTTGAAGCAAAGCAGAAAATGCTGGAAATATTTGAGGTATCATCCATAGACAGTGAAACAGTTTCATGTTTGAGATCAGTAACTTTTTGACCAGAACTAGAAATTTAACAATTTGCAAGCCATATGGGGACAAGGAACGTGGTGGAGAGAGGTGATAGAGAACCAACAAAAACTGTCTGATAAATTGAGGACTTGGGAGGGGGGCTGGTTGTACAGTGAATCTATTTCTTACAGGTCCATTTGTTAGACTTTCTTAGAATGAATCAGTGATTTTTTTTAAAAACACTAGGCTGGTTCATTAAGCCTTTTCAGCTTTTAAAGCGACTAGGTTTTTGATCAGTAAGGGAACTGAGGGTTATGGAGTGAAAAAGCAGGAAATTGAATTGAAGGTTATCAGATTAACCATGCCATCATTGAATGGCAGAATGGACTTGATAAGCTGAAAGGCCTCCTCCTGCTCTTAGGCCGTATGGTGACAAGCAGTTTCTATTTCAGATTTTCAGTATCAACAGTATTTTGTGTTTGTACTGTTATGTTGATGCTCCTTGTGGTGCAAACTTATACCTGATTGCCTTGTTCTCCAATGTTCTCAAAATACTTGATTGAGGAAGGGTAACTGCACCCAAAACGTTAAGCCTGATTTCTCTCCATAGCTGCTAGCATATGTGTTGAACTTGTCTGGCAATTTCTGTTTTTGCCTGATTTCTAGCATCTGCAGTTCTTTTGATTTTTATGAAAACACATGATTGCTGCAGGGTGTCTCCTGTAATTTTTAGTGTTATCAGGGGGCAGAGCCCGAGTGCCAGCGGCTGCTTCCTTGTACGTGACTAGCACCAATCTTCTGTTTGGCATAGATCAGTTTCAACCAGCAAAGTCTTTATTTATATTGTAATTGAATATTCAAAATATTGTGGCATTACTAGTGCACATGGGAGTTTCAATTTCAAAAATAAAACAAATATCCATAACAGGTAAGTATATAATTTTATATTTGAAAGGCAACTTTTCAAGGCTAAAGTATTTTTGAGTATAGGTCTGTACCTTCTTCAAAACAGGTGCACTTGAATTTGGCATGTCAAGCTTTTCTTGGCAATTTTTAAGTCTTTTAAGTCTTAGCATTTCGAATATCGTACTGAGATGAAAATTATTGTCAGCAATTTAGGAAACTTTTTCATCCAAATTTAATGATACACTCTAGTCTTTCTCACTTTTACATTGCAAGTGTTTACTACTTGTAATGTTTACTTTTATCTTTAAAGATGGCATGATGGCACAGAGGTTTGGTGCCTCATGGCACCAATGACCCAGGTTCAGTTCCTGCCTTGGGATGTGGACTAGCCACGGTAAATGTGGGGTTACAGAGATGTGATAAAGGGCTGGGTCTGGGTGTGGTGATTTTCGAAAAGTTGGTGTGGACTTGATGGGCTAAATGGCATCTTTGTGTCTTTCCAAGAGAGGATTTGGATCTGCAGTAACAGTTCTCCATAAGTCTCTTAAATACAGCAATAAGTGACAAAATGGATTAATTCAAAGTTAGAAACTTGTAATAGCAGTTTGGAAGGGAACTTTGAGCTTCAATTGGTAATCACTTCCAAATAGATGTTCTTTTAGTGTGATCAAGGGTAGATAAGTGAAACCCTGCTCTGTGACTTTTTTTAATACTTGCAGTCAGACAGAATAAGATCTAAGCCCAGGTGAAACTGTCCATGAGGGCCATTTCTTGTTCCTTAAATGTAGTTGTGATGGCTTTTGCTTGTGTCATGCTTTAAAGACTCCATTTACTTATTGACTGAGTATCTAGAAGTGCAGTACAATTCTACACCAGCATACATCAATTATAGAAGTGTAGGGAGCAGGATATACCTGTTCACCATATTTTCGGATCTAAACTGAAAGACGGCATCACTGTGCAGTGCTTCCTGAGTACTGTGTGGAGCATCAACATTGACTTTTGAGCTGAGGTCCAACAGTGTGATTTGAGTCCACAGCCTTGAGACTTTTGAGGTGAGGGGGTCACTACTTGTACCACGACTAACCAGCAAACCAGGAGGGGGAAAATGCTTTTTGGAATCTCTTTATAGATGCTGGCATATAGATTTAGCATTTCATCAAGTTGTAAAAAATGCTCATTTAGTTACTTGCCGATGAACTGAAATATTGTGGTGGATTTGATTCCTCTAAGAATGGGTTCCACTGTAATGCTCCAAGAATAAACAGAACCTATCTGTCTGGAAACAATCGCTGGTTTCTGTGACAGCCAGACGTGGCAGTGCCAGTTTGTAGTACTTAGCACTGAACTACCTTCAGTCATGCTTATAACTGCATTACAGTTCCAATGTTCTATAAACCGTTTCATCAAATGAATATGACTGCTGACAAAAACAAGGCAAGTTCAAAGTTGGCCCTTGTACCGAGTGTAGTTTGTTTTTTTGCGGATGGCTTCAAGGTACCAGTCTAAACGTTTAACATGTTAAATCCAAGACTCTAATTATGTAGATAGTGCATTTGATTCCTGCCAGCCTTGATAATTAAAGCAGCTTTCTTTAAACCTATCAGTGACGTTTTGAGACTTAAGCTTCCATCTGTGACTTGCTATGTTACTGACTGAGTAGCAAAACTAAATATTATTTTTTTCTCCTTGATCTGATTCAATTATAAAGATGGTGGGAAAGGGAGGCTCTGCTACAAATCTGAAATCATCACTTGTCACAGAAACTGGATGCAGTCAAGTCCTGGAGTCCTGTCGTGATGTAAGGGTAGTGTCTCTACCCCTGACTGCAAGGCCTGAGTTCAAGTCCCACTTGCTCCGGAGGTGTGTGGTAGCAACTCAGAACAGATTGATAAAAATACTTTTTGCAGCAAGGCTGTACCATTGGCAGGGGGTGCGTTTGTGGTGCAGCTTACAGTTGATGTTTTACAAAAGGCAAATGTGACAGATTATGCTTTATGCACTTGCACTCCAGGAGCCATTTTTTTGACAGACACTGGCAAACAAATGTTAGGTTCACAGTTGCCAGAAAGGTGGGTCAAAGTTAGCCATGCGAATGATAGCACTTTGCTGTACACTTCTTCATCTTGGTAAGCCTCTCTGCCAACTGGCAAGATTTTAGTCAATAGTTTGATCCAAAATGTCCTGAAGGAGATTATTCCAATCTACAGTACATGGAGTGCAGTGGTTCACATACAGCTCACTATAACCACCTCCTGCATAGTAAGTACTGGCCCAGCCAATGTCGTTGATTTCCCAAGAGTGAATTTGGAAAATAAACTTCATCTAATTTGGTGCGAAGCTGGATGAACACAGCAGGCCAAGCAACATCAGAGGAGCAGGAAAGCTTGATGTTTTGGGTCAGGACCCTTCAGAAAAGAGGGAGGGGAAGGGGATTCTGAAATAAATAGGGAGACAGGAAGGCTTGGGAACTCTGATACCCTTGGGTTGCAACGTGGACCTCTCAAGCTTCAAAATCTCCCCTTCCCCGACCACGTGCCAAAACCAGCTCAGCTAGTCCCCGCCTTCTGAACCATTCCTCCCATCTCAAGCCCCACCCCATCCCCTACCCACTAACCTCATTCCTCCTCCCCCGACCTGTCCGTCCTCCCTGGACTGACCTATTTCCCCAACCGTCCACCTACATTCACCTTCAATGGCTCTAACCTCGCCTCTTTGACCTGTAAATCTCCTCTCACCCTATCTTCTATCTGCCTCCCCCATCTCCCTATTTATTTTAGAATCCCCTTCCCCCTAACCCATTTCTGAAGAAGGCTCCCGACCCGAAACGTCGAGCCTTCCTGCTCCTCCGATGCTGCTTGGCCTGCTGTGTTCATCCAGCTCTACACTGTTATCTCAGATTCTCCAGCATCAGCAGTTCCTACTATCTCTCATCTAATTTGGTGCAGCTGCACAAGACAACTGTTGGATCAGTTTAAAAGTGACTCTTGGCACAAGTGGTTATATCCATACCTGTGAGCTAGATTCAAGTCCCACCTGCTCTGGAGGCTTGTAGTAACATCTGTAACAAGTAGTTCAAAAATATCTTGAAGAGTTTACCGAATTACTCCTTGGGATCTTAAGTCTTGTGTTTTCCCAAGTGTTTTTCTGCTCAGAATTGCACTGAGGCTGGAATAATTTTATAATATGGGGAAAGGTGCCATGTTATAGATTTACATCTACATTTTCCGTGAACTAACCAAAAGATTACATGTCCTGTAACTTTCTGACCAGTAACAAAATTACCTTTGTTCTTCAGGCACATGCTAACTAGAGTCATTTACTTCATTTGAAGCTGAATTTTTGCAGCTTTATTTGGAATATTATGTACTGATTTGCAATAACACTATTTTTGGATTTGTTTTAAATCCCAGGCAGCAAAATTCAAATGTTTGTATGGAAGTTTTGATTTTATAAAATAGGACTGTATTGCAAGCAGTAGATGTGTTCCATGCCTCATACAATGCACCATGACCACCTCTTATGGTTAGGTCAGCATGAAACTGGTGAAATAAATTCTGTGAAATAACGCAACATTGAAACAGAAATGTTAATATAATCAGAGCATTGAGTTATGGAGTAATATAGCACGGAAACACACTCTTCGGTCCAATTCGTCCATGCACACAACAATCCCAAACTAAACTAGTCCCATCTGCCTGCACTTAGTCCATATCACTCCAAGCATTTCTTGTTTACATATTAATCCAAATGAATTTTAAATGTAGTAATTGTACCTATATCCCTGACTTCCTCTGGAAGTTCCTTCCACACCTGAACCACTGTATTTAATCAAAAAAAAAGTCCCCATGTCCTTTTTAAATCTTTCTCCTCTAACCTTAAATGTCCCCAGTCTTGAAATCCCCCACCCTAGGGAAAAGGCACCTGCCATTCACCTTATCTGTACTCCTCATGATTTTATAAACCTGTATAAGGTCACTTCTCAACTTCCCATGCTCCAGTGAAAAAACACCCAGCCTATCCAGCCCCTCCTTTATAACTCAAACTCTCCATCCCCAGCAACATCCAGGTAAATCTTTTCTGAATCCTCTCCAGCTTTCCAGTATCATCATCTAACAAGGGCATTGACGACTGGACACAGCCCTCCAGAAGTGACCTTGCCAACATCCCGTGGAAGCTCAACATGACTTCCCAACTTGTCCACCGAAAGGTCTGGGCAGTAAAGGAAAATATGCTAAATGCCCGTCTACATGCGATGCAAACTTGAAAGAATTATGTACCTTAACCCCTAGGTCTCTTGTTCTACAATACTGCACCAAGACTCCACTTTTAATTGTGTAAGACCTGCCCTTGCTCATTTTGCCAAAATACAATATCTTGCATTTAGCCAGATTAAACTCCATCTGCCACTCTTCAGCCCATTGGCCAAGATCTCTCTCTAGTGTTAGATAATATTCTTCACTATCCACAATACCACCAACTTCAGTGTCATCTACAAACATACTAAGTATGCCTTCTCATTTTTATCCACATCATTTCTATGAATGCTTTAAAAAAAAGGGGACTGCGCTGATCCCGAAGGAGCACTGTTGGTAATAGGCCTCCAGTGCTTTGCTGATTTCAAGTTTCCCATAACCTTCTAATCAAGAGGCATGTTGTTTTTGTAACCTAATTGCGTATCAGAAGGCAATGATGAATCCCCAACTCTGTTGGATGAAAGCATCAAAGTTTTGATGGGCCACTTCCTGGTCTGTGGACTCACTTTACAAACTGGCATGCTGAGAATTACTGACTGTTCTTTTGCAAATATTCAATTTGTCACTCACCTTTTTGGTTCAATTCATACAGGATTGTTTCTCATCAGACTTTTAATTCCTTTCATTATTGTACATGTTTGCCACTCTGCCTCCTTGTGATACCTTTAAATTGCCAACAGTTTGTACATTTAATGCCTGAATAACTCTTGAACATGATACAAACTTGCAGCAAATGCATAGTTGCACAGTCACATCTGGAAACCTTAAACATTTCAGTAAGTACTTTGTTTGCACTCCTCTGATCTTGCTGGTTCAGTGACATGAATGTAAACTATTTTTCCATTTCAGAAGCAACTTTTGAATTTATTTCCCACAGTCTGTCCTATTAACATTTCTGACCTGGTGTGAGCTATTCAGTCATTATTGACAACTCAAAAATATCTTGACATAATTTGATTTACTTGCAACACGTGTTCTGAAAGCAAAAGATGATGGTATTGTCAGTATATGAACCCTGAATAGAATGGTGTGATCGGAACAATGTAAGCTTGGAATGCCAAGAATTATGCTCTGGTTTTTAAGATTCTCAAGGGAATGGATGTGAAAAACCAGAGGATAGGATGTGGACAGTAATTGTTATGTGAATGAATTGTTTACAGTAACATTCCCTGGAATTCCTCCAGTTGCTGCTTTTTGTGTTTTCCCATGTATGGCCATCCTGATATTTCTAAAATATGAGAAACTGCTGATAAAAGCAAGCTGATTTTATTCCATCAGTATGTACAGATGGGTTGGAAGTCACTGTTGTGAATTTGAAGAGCATTCAAAATTTGTATCTAATGTTTTATTGGAACAAAGCTGGTGAACGTTATAGAAATCCTTCATTCTGAGGGTTACTGATTTAGATAAATTAGTCTTGATAGGTTGATAAGCCATTTTAATTTTTTTTGGTGTTGAACTGAGCAGTGAGTGAATGGGGAAATGCTCACTGGCTTAAAAATTGCTGGCATTGGCCAGGGTTCGAAGATTGTGTTGGTGGTAAGCAGGGCACTGTTCAAGAGTATGAAGATAGGAACGAGGAACCAAATATCTTTATGTTCCTTGTACCATGTTTGAGTTAGAAACCAGCAGTTTGTGGTGTAAGCATTATGGCTTGATTTAGTTTTATAACAGAAACCATTGCTTAAATTTACTGAAGGAACTTTGTGGAATCATGTATTATGAAAGATTTGATTTGTACATGTTTCAAAACTTTTGTTATGCAATAAAGAACAGGTATCGATTATCATATAAAAATATGGCAAACTGTGGATACGGGAAATTTGAAACCGAAACACACGTTGCTAGAGAATCTTGGCAAGCCTGGCAGCATCTGTGGAGAGAAGGAAGAGTTCATGTTTTGAGTCCAGTGATGCTTGCTCAGATCTAGAGGAGAGAACCTACGTTGAGGAGGTCCTAACACAGCAAGTCAATACAGTCCAGTCCTGTCAGGCCAAATATCTGGACAGTTCAGAGGGAGGGTCACTGAACCTGGAATGTTAACTCTGCTTTCTGTCCACAGATGCTGCCAAACCTGATGAGCTTCTCCATTGCTTATCATAGCTTTAGGCTAGATTATGCAAACTGGTTTGCAAAACACAATCTCTGATATCTGAATTCAGGAGCACAGTCATATCTCTGATATGTGGGCCCACTTCTTTTCTGTCCAGAAGTGGCTGCCGTTTAGCACAATGATTTTTCTTTACTTGAACATTACTTTGGCTCTGGCTTCCCAATCTGGTTTAGACCATTTCTACTGCAAGTTAATTTCGTTATTTGCCTTTAATGAAGAAAAAAACTTGGATGATATATTTAGTTTAATTGTTTATGTGATGTGTAGAGCTTGATGGTTTAACACCATCA
Organism: Stegostoma tigrinum; assembly: GCF_030684315.1. NCBI lineage: Eukaryota > Metazoa > Chordata > Chondrichthyes > Orectolobiformes > Stegostomatidae > Stegostoma > Stegostoma tigrinum. Next base: position 1,569,851 of record NC_081358.1, on the reverse strand, counting down.
CAACTGAGGACATACTGAATGTATTTATGATTTTAAAAATACTTGGAGTACTATGGTATGTAGTTTTCTTGATTTACAAATTTCACCCTCAATCTAGTCAAAGCACAGAGGAATGCTTGTATCTTGTGTTTGAGGTAACGTGCATCAGTTCTGTTTTTATTTTGACAGCTGAACTTCTCAAGTTGATGGTATTGAAAGGCACAAAATACTTGAATGATATGAATGAGAAGTGAAGTATATAGTTTGACCATTTAGCCGACCAGAATAGGATGAGTTAAAATTGTGGCCAAACTAGATCAGATGTTTCATTACATAAAAATTGATGTGTTTGTCTGGGAATGAAATGTTCTCTCTTGGAACATTTGGCAAAAAATGAATTTTTTCTTAACTGTAATTTATGACTGCATTGCATTTGACTATGCAATGTAAAAAGGCAGCTACAATTTGATGACTATATTCATATCATTGCTAGTCACAGCTTTCTAAATACTAAGTTAATAACTGGTTCTAAAATTCACAACATTTGTTATTTCAAAATCTAGTTTGTCCTTGAGGAGACATTGAGCTGTCCTTCTGGCGGTGCCATACTTTTGATCAGTCTTTTATTCCCTATGACACTGGTGGGCCCAGTTTGTGAATAGTTGCAATCCCTGTGGTAAAAGTTTTCCCACAGTGTAACTGGATATGGCATTCCAGGATCACCATGCTTATTCACTTCAGGATAGTGTGACTTAACGATCTTGATATTCCCACAACATCTGTACTGGTGGTGTCTTAGTGGGAAGGAACTCAAGGGAAATGAAGTAGTATCCAAATAATCTGTAGTGTCTTGTTCAAAGTATTGCTGTAATTAGTGGCAGAGCTGCAGAGGGGAAAATTGTAATGATTACTGAAAGCATTATGAGTATTTTGAAAGTTTTAGTAGAGATGCACAGATACCACTGCACATTGCAAATCACTAGCTGTACCACATGTACTACAACTTACCTCCGACCACTCGTAATATCTGCCTTCCAACTATGCAAGGTTGTGCCCGTTTCTGTTGCCCTGAACCTTACCCTAACTATCTCTGTCACTTTTTAAATGGCTGAAATTCTGTACCATACTTCTCTGGATGTTACTATTTGGAGTTCTTTATGAACTTGCAATTTCAAATACCTCCGTTTTTCTTACAGCCTGCACAGATTGTGCTCTTTAACAATTCCTGAATGAATGAATGTTTATTTTAATTTTTTAAAAAATATTTTCTGTCTCTTCAATCAATCTGTTTCCATATAAAGTTCCGTGATTACGTAATAATGTGATCAGGCAATGTTGCGTACCATGTCACTGCACTGAGGTTTTTTTTGCTGTTGTCGAGAGTGCCATAATTGAAAAGGAGATAAGCCCAGGATGGGGTAGGGCACAACACAAATGCCCAGAAGGTGCTGGTATGGTGCCTGCTGCTGTAAAGGGAATGAGGAATGCAATTTCCATGTCAACTATAAGTTTATATTTCTGAATCTGAATTTGATGATTTATGTGTAGATTATTAAAGTAATGTGTGCACTTGCTTAGTCCAATATTTCAAACTCTGTTAAATTTTCCAAGTAGAAGTACATCCCAAGGAACCCAGCTCAAGTTTGCGTATTGATTCCTGAGTTTCACTTAATTCTTTTGTTTGAAATAGTGTTTTACATGAACAAAACCATAATTTTAAGAACGAACAACTCGTGGAAATTTTAGCTTGTTTTGACATTTCAGAGCCCTGCATTTCTTCCTCATCAATCCTTACTAGTCTGTGGGTTCACAGGGCATAAAGGGAAGTGGATGGATTGTAGTCTTCTGAACTGTTTGGTTTGTTACGAGCTCAAGTTTTGTGGAAAAACCATTAACAGTTATGACCTTAAACTGGAAATTTTAGAATGTTTTCTCTTGAAAAAATTGTCTACCAGCTCTCTCTGGTTCTTCGACTCAACAATGCTGCTCTAATCAATTGAGAAGAGACTAAAAGGCATGTATGTAACCACAGAGCCAAAGTAAAATGGATTACACTTTGAACTGGTAGCAGTACACGACTGACTTGAGAAATAGTAGATTATAGAAAACCTAACCATGCAGAGAGTAATGAACAATGCATCTCCTGGTTTGCTGCTTTTTTTGGGAAAATTGAGTGTGGAATAAAAGTGGGGTGGGGTCGTTGGGGTGGGTATTTGTAAAGCATGTAGGATCAACCATGATCCCATTGAATGGTAGAACAAGTTGGAGGGGTAGAATTGCCTGTTCCTATTCCTATTTTGTATGGCCTTAAAGTAAGGGATAATGTTGTGGAAAAAGAAGAGGGTATGCTGGGGCCAGACAGTGTGTTAATACGTGGAAGATAGGGTCAGTAAGCTCTTCTATATTTTTGTGGTTTATTGGCATGAGAGGGGTTGTCGATGAGTTGGAAGGACTTGAGTGTTGATGGGGAGAGAGCATGAAGCTACTTGACATATTTTGGCCATTGAGATGATTTAGTCATTTAAGTTATTGATTTAGTGCTAAAGTTCACATTTACTGATCTGAAATTTAGCCTGCTGAATCTGCTTGAAAGTGTGGAAAAGGATGCATGCATCATTACTTTTTCACAAAAGGGAAGGCAAATTTAATCTGGCCAATAATTTCCCAGTATACTTCAATCTGCCATAAAATAATGATGTAGTAATGAGGTAATTAGCTATAGTCTCAGAAGGATGATTAGTCCTATGTCACACCCTCCTCTGTCTCTTGTGCACGCCCTGTTTCTCGCCCCCTTGAGAGAGAGAGAGCGCGAGCGAGAGAGAGAGATATTTGGTTATCTAACCTAAGGGCACTATTCCACAAGTGTAAGGCGAAGGAACGAGTGAGACTTTCATTAATTACCACAGTGAATGCAAGTTTTACACCAAGGAAGATGATGCTGCATGGATTGTCGTGAGAAAGGAAAGTTCAGAGACGTGAGATAAGTGTGGAGCTGGAAGAACGCAGCAGGCCAGGCAGCATCAGAGGAGCAGGAAAATTGACACTTTGGGTCTAGAACCCTTCTTCTGAAATGGGGGCCTGTTTCATTGGGGTCCATTTCTCAGGAAGGACCCCAGACCTGAAATATCAGCTTTCCTGCTCCTCTGCTGCCTGGTCTACTGTGTTCCTCCAGCTCTATACTGTTATCTCTGACTCCAACATCAGCTGTTCTAAATCTGAGTTCAGAGACCTGATTGGCTTAAAATTAATAAGAACTTTTTAGACTGTCTATACCTTAAATTGATATGCTAACATGACCAGAAGAACAACATTCAAGGGTCCTGAGGAAACTAGGTAGAAACTTTAGAGGCACTGCTTGTAATTTTCCAAATTTCCTTCAGTCCTCTCGCTCACCTCAAGCATAGAAAATTCAAATTGTTACACTTGATTGAGAAAGGTTGTAAAATGACTGACTTGCAATTCAGTCAATTAGTTTAATGTTTGTGTACTTTTTCAACGAGAATCGTCTTGAAGCATTAACCCTGTTTCACATAGAGATACTACTGTAGCTGAGTGTTTCCAGCACTTGATTTCAGATTTTTAGATTCTGCGTAATTTTACTTTTATTTAACAAATTTATGCTAAGATTTTGGGGGAAAGCTTCAAGAAGTGATGATTTGGGAAAAAATTAATAGTCACTTGGGTATCTGAGGGAAGAAAACCAATTTGGATTTGTTTGAAATCATTGGGAGAAAAATGACATTCCAGCACCTTCATACTGCACTCCTCTATTTCAACTCTGAACCATTACCAGCTTATGCAGGGAAATCAACACTCAGCTGGACAAAGAGGATACGCTATCCTATCTGAAAGGTGATTCTTCAGTTAGGAAACTATCCCACAAAGTCAGTTTGTTTCTTGAGAAGCAATGCTCTGCTTCTCTTAGTGAAAAGCTGAGAAACAAAAATGCTCCTCTCTGGGGCTTGCCTGAAATATTCTGTGTCTCACATTATGTTGCAATGATAATTTAGATTGGGATGCTATGAACTCATTTCCCTCTAAGTGATACCACTAACTCATTCAGGGTGTGACTGAGGCAGTAAACATAAGAGCTCGAGCCTAGACATCTGCATGCTAGCAGGGTTCAACACATCTTTGGGCTGGAGAGAATCCTGCATTGGGAGGCGGATGAACCAGTCATTGTGCTCTATACTGGTACAATCATCATTAGCCAGGCAAAGGAATTGGTTTTTGCATAGTCACTGTGAAAAGCTGGGTGCGAAGTTAAGAAGGAACCCCAACATGTCGGCATTATTTCTTGTACCGTGTGTAAATTAGCACAGTAAATTAGATTAAACAGATGATTGCATTGCTCAAAGACCGAGGGAAGTGGGTTCTACTTTGTGGCACTAGCACTAGGGAGAGTGGAATCTATACCATTGGTATGGTACAGGTGAAGATCATGTCAGAGCTGGTGTTGTTGCAACCTGCTTAATGGTGAAATTAGAGAAGATTTTAAGCTTAATCCCTTTCCCCACTGTTAAGCTCAGGAGGATGTTCAACATCAAAAAGTAAGGTGAAGGCTAAAGAGAGAGGTTTCAATATGGGAAAAGATAAACAGACTGACCATAAGAGCCAGAGAGTACCAATCTAAGAATGAAACGACAGATAAGCCTAGAATTTCCAGAGTAAAAATCTGAACATAAAGCTCTCCATCTGAATGCACATAGCACCAGAAATGACAGGAAAATAGTAAAAAGTGGAAGGATACCTCTGAGTTAATGATGGTATTGGCACAATCGAGATGATGACCTCAGTTGAAGAAAGTAAGATGTCGAAAATGTTGGAGTAGAAGTAAATGACAGAATCACTTATTGGCATGATGTTCAGACCCCCTAACTAACCACACAGTATGGTGGAGCATAAGGGAAAAAGTAATGAACTTGTCTAAAAGGCATAGTGATGATTAGGGGAGTTATAATCTCTGTATAAACTGGTGATACCAAGTGGGCAGACGTAGTCTAGTTGAGGAGTTGAGAATTTACAGAGTGTTTTCTTGGAACAGCATGTTCTGAGTTGATCAGAGAGTAGGCTATACTAGATTCAGTGTTGTGCAATGACAGCGAAATAAGTTAATAACCCCATACTTAAGGCATTCAGGCACGAGCAAGCACAATATGATTGAATTTTATTTACAATCTGAGGGAGAAGAGTGACTGAGATTGTATAAATTTGAAAGTTAGCAAAGGAAGTTAAGAGAACATGAAAGCACAAATGGCTGAAGTGAATTGTCAAATTATGTCAAAAGGTAGTTCAAGAGCAGCACGGTGGCAAATATTATAGGGGTTTTTTGAGAACGTCTAGTAGATAAATGAGAGTAAGCAGTGGACGGATGTGGTTAACTAGATGTGTCAATGTCAAACATGAATGAGAGCCCACATTACACAAAGGCAAGTGGTTGGACAGAAGATAAATATTTTTCAACATTCTTTGGATTTTATCAGGATGAAAAATTAGTTGAAAAGAGTTTCAGAAATATTAAAATAGACAGTATAAGCCTCTACAAATATTTAAATAAGAACAGATTAAATAAAATGAACATTGATCCTACAGAAAGTGAAACTGAAATATTAATTACAGAAAATTAGGAGATGACGGATGAATTGAACAGGTTTTTGCATCAGTATTCACTGCTGAGTCAGAAGTGTGCTGTAGAATTGTTGGGAAGAAGCTCCACTTTATCCGCTGCCACCAGGTACTCATGCTGTAGGGGAACAGCTTCCAGCATTTTATTGGTGAACAACGCTGTCATGTGGTGCAAGTGACAGAGGTGTGTGCACCATTTCCTCTCATCTGATTGAAGCACAGTGCTGGTGAGTCTGTCACCTTCTGGCCTTTGCTAGCCCTAGCCAATTGGATCATGTGCCATTGCTACTGCAGGTCATCAGGGTTGTGCCAGAGTGGAGCTGAGAACATGTTGAGCGCAGGAGCTGTAGTGTGCGTAGCCAGCCATTTGTTGAGGCTGTGTCCAGAGGACAGGTGGTCAGGGGATTGTTGCAGTTGCTAGCTGCATACAACCTCTTGGGTGTTATTGGAGGTGGGTGGATGGGGAGTGAGGAGGCCAGGCACGGGGGATCCTCATCAATCACTGACCGTATTCCTACTATGGCATAGTAAATGTGATGTTTGAGCAATCATTTCAGCCAACAAAAAGTGGATGTGCTATGAAATTCTGTCTCCTTGAATTATGCCTTTATCCTAAATATGTTGGGAACCACTGTAGTATCCTCAAACCTGGAATTTGATGCTTGTCATATTAGCGAACATTGGCAGGCCAGGCTTGTATCTGTTGGAGTTTAGAACTGTAAGAGGTGACTTCATTGAAACATTAGAGCGTGAATGATTATGACAGAACTGGCATCTATTGTTCATTGCTAATTGCCCTTGAAGGAGGTGATGATCTGCTGCCTTAAACTGTAGCAGTTGATATTGTGTAGGGAAATCTGCAGTGCCCTTAGGCAAGGTAGATAGGAACAGAATATTTCCTGTTGTGGGAGAATCTCGAACTAGGGATCACTGTTTAAAAATCAGGACTTCCTCATTTAAAACTGATAAGGTGAAATTTTTTTTGTCTGAAGGTGATGACATTGGAATTCTCTTCCTGTGAAGCTGATGGGAGAAGAGTTCTTGAATATTTTTGAGGAAGAGGTAGATTCTTGTTAAGTGAGGGGGAGAAAGATTGTCAGGGTAGATGGAAATGTAGATTTGAGGTTGTAATCAGATCTGTCATGATCTTGAATGGAGGAACAGGCTCGAGGTAATTACTCCTGCTCCTAACTTGTTCATATAAAGAAACAAAGAAACCTACAGCACAGGAACAGGCCCTTCGGCCCTCCAAGCCTGCGCTGATCAAGATCCTCTGTCTAACCTGTCATCTATTTTCTAACGGTCTGTGTCCATTTGCTCCCTGCCCATTCATGTGCCTGTCCAAATATATCTTAAAAGACGCTAATGTGTCTGCGTCTACCACCTCTGCTGGCAACGCGTTCCAGGCGCCCACCACCCTCTGCGAAAAGAACTTCCCATGCATATCTCCCTTAAACTTTCCTCCTCTCACTTCGAACTCATGACCCCTAATAATTGAATCCCCCACTCTGGGGGGGAAAAAGCTTTTTGCTGTTCACCCTGTCTATACCCCTCATGATTTTGTAGGCCTCAATCAGGTCCCCCTTAAATATGTAAATATTTAAAGTAATCTGAATTTTTAAGCCAGTGCATTCAATATTTTTAAGATCATTGGACCCTTTTACTGTGTAAGCATTATCTTGGTATTATAATTATTGTTTTCATGTTCTAGGTTGAACAGTCAAAAGTATTCATTAAAGAAGGTGGTGTTCAGTTATTACTCACAATAGTCGATACACCAGGGTTTGGCGATGCTGTGGACAACAGTAACTGGTAAGTTTTTTTGAAAAAATGAATATTACGGAATGATCTTGGACTTGTCAGGAATCTTTAGCATTATCTACAAGTGTTTAATTGTTCATAACTTATGTTTGAAAGATGGTTATTGTTGGCTAGGTAGCCGTTTTGTGCTCATTAAGGTGCCGGAAATGGCCGCAAGGGAAAATGTTGTTTCATTCTGATAGTGTGCTCCTGAGATGCTGCTTGGCCTGCTGTGTTCATCCAGCTCCACACTTTTTGTTATCTTGGATTCTCCAGCATCTGCAGTTCCCATTATCACTGATTCATTCTGATAAAGATTAGTGATACATTTTTGCTCAGTAGACCAGACGAATTGTCTCTTTCTTAAATGGTGCTTTCATAGAAGCAGATTGATTGCTCTTGAATTTAATATATCACCTGAGATGCTGTTTACTAATGCAACATTGCCTAAGTACTGCGCTGAAGTGAGGCCTCAAGTGGACTTGAATTCATGCACCTTTAACCTAGGTGCAAGTGTTGAAATTATATCACAGCTTGATCATGCCTCTTTAACACCACCCCCAAGGTAAAAGCTGTATCCGTGTTTTAAATCAGGATTACATCTGCCTCCTATGGGTACTATTTTGAAACAAAAGCAGGAGAGGTTTCCCTGGAGTGTTTCAATCTCCACAAAATGAATTATTTAATCATTTTTGTTTTGGTTGTAGGAGTTTCTTGTGCATAAAGTGACAGCTGCATTTGCTATAATGGTGACTGTATAGCTGAAGTACTTTTGAAGTAAAGCATTTTGCCGCCCGGACGAATTCCAGTTTAGCTACAGCATTGCTAATTTTTAATGTCAGTTATTTGATTTGGTTTGAATTATTGGACAGAATATATTGATTGGCTGCCTTGAGCATTTTTCAACAATTTGTACTTGAAAATCACTTTAATGTCATTAAACAGCCCAAGGTACTACAAAAGAGTTTGGTTAACCGAGATTTGTCACTGAGCCCCATAAGGAGTTATTGAGACAGATGATCAAAACCTCAATCCAACAAATGAGTTTTAGAAATTGCTGTAAAGAAGAGTGGCTGATAGTAGGAGAAATTTATGGCGTGAATTCCAGAACTTAGAACCCAGGTAGCTGAAGGCATTGTCGTCTATGTTGGACCGATTTAAAGTTGCCTTGCTTAAGAGAACAGAAAGAGGGAGCACAAATATCTTGGAGCATTGTATTAAACTATGGTAGAGTGAAGCCATGGAGAGAATTTGTAAAAACAAAAAAAAAGAGTATTTTAAAGAGGGGCATTCCGGAATTGGAACCCATGCATGTTTGAGTGTACAGGCTGAAGGATGAATATGAGAGCGCGCCAGAAAGAAACTGGCCTTCAGAGTTTTGGATGAATTCATTTTTGCAGATGACAGAAGGTGGGAGGTATAGTAATAGTCTAAATGTAGCCTAAGCATGGATGGGATTACTTGGGATTGTTTTGAATTAATTGCTTATGCATTTGCTTGACAGAATATACAGCAACGTACTTTTTGAATAATCCTTCTGTGCTATATTATTCTGTCACTCTATGTACTTTCTCAAGCATTTTATTGCATCCTGGACTGGATATACAATCTATGTTCACTGCAATTCCTCATTGAATAAAATGGAGCTTCTTTGTTTATTGAACCCTCAAAAGCTTTTGTACTCACCCAGAGGGTTTTCTTACTATAATTGAAATTCATTTTTGTTTTGATTGTACAAGAAAAATCAAAACTAAAAGTCAAAACACAATTTTTTTTTGAATTTCTATTTTATGAAAAGTTTAAGAAGCTTCAGTAAAAGCTGTGTAGCTACATTTAGTGATCACCACATTTTTAAAAATTGCTACTGCGGTTGTGGCGCAGTATTGAAGATCCAGATTAACTAACTAAATGCCTTGGTGTTTGACTTTCCAGCTGGCAACCTGTCATTGATCACATCGATAGCAAATTTGAAGATTACCTTAATGCTGAATCCCGTGTGAACCGGCGCCAGATGCCAGACAGCAGGGTTCATTGTTGTTTATACTTCATTGCTCCTTCAGGACATGGGTTTGTAAAACATTTCACAAAATAGCTATAGTTGATTTTTCTAGCTAGTGTTGAATCTATTATGGATTTAACTTTCTTGGAAAGAAGTGTGTTTACTGATCATCTTTCACCCTGAAAAATCAGTAAACAAACCAATAGAAATTTTTATATAACCTAGAAATTGAAAAGGAAGAACCACTGTTTCATGATGAATACAGATTAATTGCCTCAAAACTTGCAGCATTTTTCCAACAATCCTTGGTTTTAAAGCAGTTCTTTCTTTATTTCAATCCACAACCTAAAATACTGAAAAATAAAAAGACCTGGTCTGTACACTTCTTCAAGTCTCTTATTTGCCTTTGGAATGGTGGGTGCATTTCTGGAAGTTCACAGTATATTTGTGTAGGAGTCTTCCATACTACTTCATGCTGTATGAATGGTTTGAGTAACTGGTGTATGCATTGAACTGCTTTAAAATTCTGGTGACTGAGAGAAAACTTTGTCCTGTCTGAAAGATGGATGCCTCTGGCATTCAGAGCTATTTTTCAAGCATTGCAGCTGATATCCACTTTTAGTGTATGATGTGTTTCCAACTGGGACTATGGGCCTATCAGGAATGGGAGAAATATCTTTTTTTCTCTACCTAGAGCCACTGAATTTAAATGTTTGTTGAGAGAATTGACATCCTGGGATCTTAACAAAATGAGTAATAGATTTGTTTGCTCCTGGAGATCTTTCTAAGATCAAAGTGCATCATATTTGATAATTATAATCCACTACAAAAACAATAAAACTCAGGTGGCTAATGCAGACTAAATACTTCAGAAATAAATTTCCTTTTCTGAAAGGATATTAAAAATCAGCATATATGTCTTTACATTTCTGTGGTTCATACGTTTCACCAACCGTCAACTAAGGCTGTAGAAAAAGTGTACCCGGTGGGTTGCAGGCAGAAATGCTCATCTGAAGTCAGTTGACCAATTCTGCTTTGTACCCTCAGTCTAGAATGTTCTATTAGATAAACTCCTCAATGTTTGACAGTTGTGTAGCACAAAATTAAAACATATCATGTGATGTCTTTACTTTTTAATTTACTAAACAAAGATTTCTGCCGTTGGACGGATAATCTTGCTAACTTGGGTACTGCATTTCTGTAGACTAAAGCCGTTGGATATTGAATTTATGAAACGCCTACATGAAAAGGTCAATATCATTCCACTCATTGCCAAAGCAGACACCCTTACCCCTGAAGAATGTCAGCAGTTCAAGAGACAGGTGAGAAGACAGTTGCTAGTAGTTTTGAATGTATTATCTTTTCTTACAAGATGTGTCTGACCAGGTCGAAGTTATATTTCAACAAATTTTGTACAGTGTCCATCATTACAGCAAAGATTTCTTAACATGATTATATGGTTAGAAGCAAATGATGACAAACTCATCAATGCATGTAAAGTTTAAAGCAAGGGAGCATTTGAAAATTGATTCATTCATCTCATGCACACTATTATGGCATGAATGAGTAACTTGAGAGTACCATCTGGGACAAAACAGTGTGCTTGACTGTCACTGTACCCCCCCCCCCCCCCCACCTGCAAACATTCTCTCCCCCGCCCTTAAATTACTGATGCACAATGGTAGCAGTGTGTATAGTGGTATGAAATGCACATGATAACTCACTGAATTTTCTTTGTTAGTACCTTCCAAGCTCTCAAATTCTACCACCTAGAAGGGTAAGGGCAATAGATGCATGGAAACACCACCACCACCTTCAAAGTGTTCTCTTCCAAATGACACATCATCCTGACTTGACACTGAACCGTTATTCCTTCATTATCACTGGATCAAAACCCTGGAATTCCTTCTTTTATAATGTGAGGGCCTCCCTACCCTCCAAGGGCTGCAGTGATTCTTGAAGGAAGCTTAAACTGGAGTGTAAATTGAATAGAACCTGGGAGATGTGCAAAACATGAAGAAAATTATGAACAATCATGTCATGGGTAACTATTCCACTAAGCACTGAATGTGAGAAAACCCAAAAGAATGATGTTCTCAACATTTTGTCTGGGGCAGTTAGGGTTCAACAGTAATGCTGGCATAACCAGCAATGCCCACACCCTGTGATGGTATTTTTTAAAAATATGCCCCAGTTTACAAGTGTGCACTGACTGCTGTAGTGTGAAAGGTTCCACTAATTGTTTTTGATGTTTAAGTCCCCAATATCTTCAGTTTGAAACTATAGACTTCCAGTTTAACTTCTCACAGTTTGCTCCTAAAATCACTCCTACATCATGCTTGAACATTGATTAAAGTGATCTTTTAAAATAAGAAATACAGCTTATGTGCTAGGTATAAAACAAAATTTAGCCAACGGCTTAAGTCTTTCACTCATGTTTCATTGGATATCCAATGTAGAGGAAACCATTGTGCATTTAGTGCTTGAGCTAGCTTTTGGGTACAGTATGCAATTAATTTTACTGCTATTTTAATTCGCAGTGCTGCCTTTATTTTTATGTCAGGTATTTGTCCAGTACCCTACCTAAAGTTACTGTTGAATCTGATTGCATTAACAGCAGCATTTCCCAGATCATCATAACTCACTTGATGGAAAGAACTTAACCTTTCTTCTCTTTTTTTTATGGATAACAGTTCAGCAATAACTATTGTTACAGGTGATGCGAGAAATCCAGGAACATAAAATAAAGATATATGAATTCCCAGAAACTGATGATGAAGAAGAAAACAAGTTGGTAAAAAAGGTTAAGGTAGTGTATCATTGGGGGCTTGTGTTTCCAGTACATTCTCCTATATTACTTACGTGATGAGAGACTTCTCTAGAGGGAGACATTTGTTATAACTGAAGTAACTTATTTAATTTCAGTGGAATCAGCGTTTCATGCTGAAGGAAATATTACCTTTACACTAATGCTAAATGGAAGAATTTAAAAATTAGATTAATGTTTTTATGCAGATTACTTTGCTGAAGGATTTACTGTGCTGAAAAATTAACTTTCAAACATTGCATTTGGAAAAAAACACGTGGGAAGTTTATCAACCAGAAAATTCTGATCTAAATCCTAACCTGGTTTTAACACTCAGTTTTTAAAGTACAATAGCTATTGTTTAACATGCTAAAATCATCACCCTAAAATAGGGCAGAAATATTGCCCTAATGAATAAGTTTATCAAATATGGTTACCTGTCAATTAATGAGCAATTAGAAAAATGCCAGTGAAATGCCTGCCTAATCGGAGTGATTTGCTGTGCATAAAGAAAAGGGTGTGTTTTAAGTGGCTCTTGTAGCACAGTGTAGTGTCCGTGCCTTGGGCCAGAAGGCCGGGCTCAAGTATACCAATAGTATACCAAAACATGTCAGTAAATAGGCTGATTAAAATGTCTACCATGGAAAAGCCAGGAATGAACAGATGGTAAACACGGAATATTTGCAGTACAGGTGGGGGCCATTTAGTAGATTGTAGCTCTGTGACAATTTTTTTTATCCTCTAAATTGCCGTTCATGTGCTGAATATTTTACACCCATATGAAAAGGCATTGGCTTGCTAAGAATTCCCAGCATGCTTGCATAGACCGGTTAATTCTGGATAGGATCATTTTCATTTCTCTGCAATTAGACCACACCAGTCTGTCTTTTTCAATTATTTGTCCAATTCCCTTTTGCAAAACAGTAATGAATATCCTTTCACCATCCTTTCTAGTAGCACATTCCAAATCGTGACCTGCTGGGGGTGGCAGGGAGGACTTGATCTCACTTCTGGTTCTTGTACAGAATTTAAAATTTTTCTTCCCCTTAACCCCTCTTCTGACAATGCTAACTTCAATTTCTCCATATAACAGAAGTCTTTTATCCTTTGTACGATTTTGAGCATTCTCCTCAGGATCCTTTTTTCTTTTGAAGCGTATTGCTAGAATTGGACACTACTCCAGACGGTAGCTGCCGGTTGATTTACAAACGTTGAGCATAAATTCTGTACTTGGCAATGTAATGTGCACAAAATTATTTTCCTTTTGAAGTTTTCAAATCATAAATGCTAATTTGATCCCAACTAAATTATATTTGAAGTTTTAGCTGAAATGAAGCCCCATAAGTTGACTTCAATTTTTCCACATTCTTAACTGTTAAATATAACCGGACAAAAATTGTACTGATGTATTTGAATGTCAATCTTTTCCAGGATCGTTTACCTCTAGCTGTTGTAGGTAGTAATACTATTATAGAGGTGAATGGAAAACGAGTCAGAGGAAGACAATATCCATGGGGAGTTGCCGAGGGTAAGCCTATGTGTTTCTTCCTTTCATTACGTTGAAGCTTGTAATCATTTAAATTACTTGAAAACAGTTATATTAATTTTTAACAAAAGTAAACTTGATGTTTGCAGTTCCTGTCTTTCACACATTATCTTAAAAAGGCTTGAATTTATAGAGTTATAAAGGTTTACAGCACAGAGAAAAGACTTCTGACCCATTGAGTCTATGCTCCTAATGGACATCTAAATGCTACTTAAATATTACATTTCAGTGATGACTTTCATTCTCTCAGGACGCTATTTTTCAGCCACTGAAGTACCCTTGAAATGTAGGCACTGTTGCATGTAAGAAACTCATCAGCCTGCACATGAGTAGCATGATTCGATAGCCTGATTTTTCTGATGTTGTATAAGTGGTGAATATTGACCCTGGAACACAAGCGTGAACTCTGTCAATATGATGCTTAGGTTTGATTATGTACTTAAATTTCTCTGTAGCAGCAATTTGACAAAATAACAAAATAAATTCTCTGAAAATGCAATTTTTTGAGTCATAGATAATTCCCAGTGTTCGCTGCAGTTCTGACCTAAACATGATGCAAATGGAAAGTTTGCTTAATTCTTAGAATTAACACTTAAAACTTGGATAAAATAGGGCAATCAGTGAAAAATCATGGCTTTTGTTTTGGCCATTTTCGACATTGGTTGTTTGCATGCTGTTGAAATCAACATTTGGTTCATATTCTTAAGGAATCTGGGCACTTGTTGGAATTCAGAATTTAAATTACAGCTTTTGATGCACCATTTGAATTTTGTGACGGGGGTGCTTAATTTGAACCATGGTGTAATGAACAACTCTGGCAACTTATTTGACCAGTGGCGCAAATTCATGTTTAATTACATTAGATTTTAGCTTTTAGGAGATGAGCAGTCGGCCGTGTATCTGAAACTGAAGATGCTTCTTTACTGTGGTATCAGATATGTCACGTATGGTTTTATGTTTCATTATCTTGCGCAGTACACAGAGTGTTTTCAGTGTTGGGGTGATCTAAGTTTTTACTATTTGCATTCTTCCAAATAATTTGGGTAGAAGTCACCATTTTCAGGACGGAGCAATTTCCTTATTCAACTATCTAAGCAGTGGGATTTGTCCCAATAATTATGGGATCAGACAAAAGGTAATCCACATTACCGGTTATATCCCTTTGAACTTCATGTCATCAGTGTGAGGCTCAGATTCTAAGTGTTAAATCCTACAGTAAAAAGAAAGTAAATCATGACTTCAGTGTACAACTCTGGGAGTATGGAACTCATTGCCCAACGAAATGCTTGAGGCATTCAACATAGATACATTTAAGAAGAAGCTAAACAAGTACGTGAGGGAGAAAAGAAAAGGGGGATATTTTAGTTTGTGAAATATTGAGATGTAGACGACTTGTCAAGTTGAGATTGCTTGAGCAAAATAGCCTGTTATTGTGCTGCATATGCTGTCACATTTGTGCACTAATTTAACCATTTGCCAGACACTGTCAAAAGATTGTTAAATTCTTTAATAAATCACTTCTCTTGGACATGATTTATCTTTTATTTTGTGTGAAGAGTGCATTCATGTTTCTTTGCCGAACTGTCATTGTTAATGAAATATGCCTTTTACACGTGTTGAAATCAATTGTTGAAAAAAATTTATATAGCTCGTCTTGCTGTTTGTTAGATCAAGAGGAGAAACTGGGAGTTTTGAAGAGCCTGTGGACTTGAAAGGTTAACTTTTTCTTTCTGCTTCCACAAATGCTACCATGTCTGCAGAGTTTCTCCAGCAGTTTGAGCTTCTGTTTGGTTTACACAATCCAGTGGCCTTGATGCTGCAGTGCTTGCATGTATGTTGCACTTGAAAGCTACTCTAGATGACCAAAATACTGCCCAGCATCAGGAGTGGGCTTGGTGAGAGCGTGCACATTATATGCACAAATGCAAAAAGACACCATTTGCAAGTGAGATAACCAGGTATAGAGCTGGATAAATACAGCAGGCCAAGCAGCATCGGAGGAGCAGGAAGGCAGACGTTTTGGGCCTAGACCCCCCCCCCCCCCCCCCCAGAAATGGGGAGGGGAAGGGGATTCTGTAATAAATAAGGAGGGGGAGGCAGATAGAAGATGGATAAAGGAGAAGATAGGTGGAGAGGAGACAGACAGGTCAAAGAGACGGGGATGAAGCTGGATAGGTCAAGGAGGTGGGATGAGGCTGGTTGGTAGGAGGTAGTGGTGGAGCTTGAGGTGGGGCGGAAGGACAGGTTAGGGAGGCGGGGATGAGCAGAGCTGGTTTTAGGATGCAGTAGGGGGAGGGGAGATTTTGAGGCTTGTGAAATCCACATTGGTACCATTGGGCTTCAGGGTTCCCAAGTGGGAATGAGTTTCTGCTTCTGCAACCTTCAGGTGGCATTGTTGTGGCACTGGAGGAAGCCCAGGATGTGCGTGACATCTGAGGAATGGGAGGGGAGTTGAAATGGGTCATGACTGGGAGGTGCAGTCGTTTGTCACAAACCAAGCATAGGTGTTCCACAAAGGGGTCTCCAAGCCTCCGTTTAGTTTGCCCGATGTAGAAGAGGCCACATGGGGAACAGCGGATCCAGTATACCTCATCAGATGTGCAGGTGATGTGGAAGGTGTTCTTGGGGCCTGGGATGGGGGAGGTGTCGGGGGCAGGTGTAGCACTTGCTTTGGTTGCAGGGAAAAGTGCCAGGGGTGGTGGGGCTGGTGGCAAGTGTGGAGCAGACAAGGGAGTCACAGAGTGGTCCCTCTGGAAGGCAGGCAAGGGTGGGGAGGGAAAAATGTCTTCGGTGGGGTCAGATTGCAGGTGGCGAAAGTGCTGGAGGATTGATCCGTTGGATCCGGAGGTTGGTGGGGTGGAATGTGAGGACACGGGGGATTCTGCTTTTGTTGTTGCGACGAGGGTGTTGTGGGAAATGAGACACACGGTTGAGGGCGTTTTCGACCACTGAAGAGGAAGTTGCGGTCTTTGAAAAAATGAGGACATCTGGGATGTCTGAGGGTGGAAAGCCTCATCACGGGAGCAGATGCAGTGGAGGCAAAGGAATTGGGAATAGGGGATGGCCTTTTTGCAGGAAGGCGGGTGAGAGGAGGTGTATTCTAGGTAGCTGTAGGAGTTGATAGGCTTGAAATGGATATCCATTTCTAGTCGGTTGCCAGAGATGGAGACAGAGGTCCAGGAAGGGGGGAGATGTTTCAGAGATGGTCCAGGTGAGCTTAAGGTTGGGTTGGAAGGTTTTAGTGAAGTGAATGAACAGTTCGAGCTCCTCGTGGGAGCATGAGGCAGTGCCGATACAGACATCGATGTAATGGAGGAAGAGGTGGGGAATAGGGATTGTTCTGCGTATCCTGCAAAGAGGCAGGCCTAGCCTGAGCCCCTGCAGGTCCCATGGCCGCCCCCTTTGTCTGTAGGAAGTGGGAGGCATTTGCAAGTGATTTGGGAATATTGTTTGATTCAAGTGAAACTGACTTGAAGTGAAGCCTCTGATCTAACCTGGTAAAACTGTGACCAGACGTGCAGCAAACCACCTGTCTGCGGTAGAGTTTTAAACAATTCCAAGACCAAATATGGGTGGAGATGACTTGTGTTATTTATAGATTAAGCATCTTTTCTGAATTTTATTGCTTTTTGGGGTTATGACTGAATTATTCTGATCAGAAAGAATTAAGGTACTCAAGGGAGCAACTATGTGATGTCATATTATTGGGTGACTGCTTTGTGTTATTCAAATAACTCAACTAAAAGTTTGTTTACCAATCAGGTATCTTGAATTAAAAGTTAATCCTGTATTTGTTTAATTCCTTGATGAATTAGCTGTCTCATATGGGGAGTACACATGTTTTTAATCTGTTTGGAGTTATGTTTTAGGAATAAAAATACAACGGTCCTGGTTGTTTCAGAAATTAACTTGCACTTGCTTTAAAAAAAAGGGCATGTTCACATTAACAATTCTAAAGGAATTGCACTGTTAGTTCTGTTAGAGAAAAAGGCAGGTGAAAAATACGTATCCTTGCAAATTTCAAGCCAAAAGCATCTTTATTCAAAGGAGCGCTACGTGGTGAACACAAATCAGCATTTCCAGGCACCAGTTCCAGAGGAAATGCTTTCCAGTCTTTGTAGTGTGTTGCTTTCAGGAAATTGAGGGGGCCTCGTTTTGGGGCAGCAGCAGCTGTACTGGTGAGGAAATAAGATTGGAAGATTGTCTTGTCCCTGTAGGTTGCTGTTGAGTTTCTGAGCCGGAACTGCCTGAAACGTGATGTTGTCTGTTTGTGGTGGCAGCACTTAAACAGGATGAGTGACAATAAAAGATAACAAAGTGTGGAGCTGGATGAGCACAGCAGGCCAAGCAGCATCTCAGGAGCACAAAAGCTGACGTTTCGGGCCGAGACCCTTCATCAGAGAGGGGGTTGGGGAGAGGGTTCTGAAATAAATAGGGATGGGGGGGGGGGGGGGGGGGGTGCAGACCGAACATGGATAGAGGAGAAGATAGGCGGAGAGGAGAGTATAGGTGGGGAGGGGATAGGTCTGTCTGGGGAGGACGGACGGGTCAAGGAGGCGGGATGAGGTTGGTAGGTGGGAAATGGAGGGGCGGCTTGAGGTGAGAGGAGGGGATAGGTGAGAGGAAGAACAGATTAGGGAGGCAGGGACGAGCTGGGCTGGTTTTGGGATGTAGTGGGGGAGGGGGGATTTTGAAGCTTGTGAAATCCACATTATTACCATTGGGCTACAGGGTTCCCAAGCGGAATATGAGTTGCTGTTCCTGCAACCTTCGGGTGGCATCATTGTGGCACTGCGGGAGGCCCATGATGGACATGCCATCGTGGGAGTGGGAGGGGAAGTTAGAATGGTTCATGACTGGGAGGTGCAGTTGTTTATTGCAAACCAAGCGTAGGTGTTCTGCACAGCGATCCCCAAGCCTCCGTTTGGTTTCCCCAATGTAGAGGAAGCCACACCGGGTACAGTGGATACAGTATACCACATTGGCAGATGTGCTGGTGAACATCTGCTTTATATGGAAAGCTATCTTGGGGCCTGGGATGGGGGTGAGGGAGGTGGTGTGGGGGAAAAGTGTAGCACTTCCTGCGGTCGCAGGGGAAGGTGCCGGGTGTGGTGGGGTTGGAGGGGAATGTGGAGCGGACAGGGGAGTCGCAGAGAGTGATCTCTCCAGAAGGCAGGCAAGGGTGGGGATAGAAAAATGTCTTGGGTGGTGGGGTCGGATTGTAGATGGCGGAAGTGTCGGAGGATGATGTGTTGTATCCGGAGATTGGTGGGGTGGTATGTGAGGACGCGGGGGATTCTCTTAGGGCAGTTATTGCGAGGGCGGGGTGTGAGGGATGTGTTGCGGGAGACACGGTCAAGGGCATTCTTGACCACAGCGGGGGGGATGTTGCGGCCCTTGAAGAACGCGGACATCTGGGATGTGCAGGAGTGAAATGCCTCATCCTGGGAGCAGATGCGGCAGAGACGAAGGAAGTGGGAATAGGGGTTGGAATTTTTGCAGGGGGATGGGTGGGAGGAGGTGTATTCTAGGTAGCTGTGGGAGTTGGTGGGCTTGAAGATATAGAACATAGAACATTACAGGCCCTTCAGCCTTCGATGTTGTGCCGACCTGTCATAGCAATCTCAAGCCCATCTAACGTACACTATTCCACGTACGTCCATATGCTTGTCCAATGACGACTTAAATGTACCTAAAGTTGGCGAATCTACTACCGTTGCAGGCAAAGCGTTCCATTCCCTTACTACTCTGAGTAAAGAAACTACCTCTGACATCTGTCCTATATCTTTCACCCCTCAATTTAAAGCTACGCCCCCTCGTGCTCGCTGTCACCATCCTAGGAAAAAGGCTCTCCCTATCCACCCTATCTAACCCTCTAATTATTTTATATGTCTCAATTAAGCCACCTCTCAACCTTCTTCTCTCTAATGGAAACAGCCTCAAGTCCCTCAGCCTTTCCTCGTAAGACCTTCCCTCCATACCAGGCAACATCTTAGTAAATCTCCTCTGCACCCTTTCCAAAGCTTCCACATCCTTCTTATAATGCGGTGACCAGAACTATACACAATACTCCAAGTGTGGCCGCACCAGAGTTTTGTACAGCTTCACCATAAGCTCTTGGTTCCGGAACTCGATCCCTCTATTAATAATAGCTAAAACACTGTACGCCTTCTGAACAGCCCTGTCAACCTGGGTGGCAACTTTCAAGGATCTGTGTACATGGACACCGAGATCTCTCTGCTCATCTACACTGCTGAGAATCTTACCATTAGCCCTGTACTTTGCCTTCTGGTTACTCCTACCAAAGTGCATCACCTCACACTTGTCTGCATTAAATTCCATTTGCCACCTCTCAACCCAGCTCTGCAGCTTATCTATGTGTCTCTGCAACCTACAGCATCCTTTGTCACTATCCACAACTCCACTGACCTTAGTGTCGTCTGCAAATTTACTAACCTATCCTTCTACGCCCTCATCCAGGTCATTTATAAAAATGACAAACAGCAGTGGACCCAACACTGACCCTTGCGGTACACCACTAGTAACTGGTCTCCAGGATGAACATTTCCCATCAACTACCACCCCCTGTCTTCTTTCAGCAAGCCAATTTCCGACCCAAACTGCTACATCTCCCACAATTCCATTCCTCCGCATTTTGTACAATAGCCTATTGTGGGGAGCATTATCGAACGCCTTGCTGAAATCCATATAAACCACATCAACTGGTTTACTCTCATCTACCTGTTTGGCCACCTTTTCTAAGAACTCAGTAAGGTTTGTGAGGCACGACCTTCCCTTCACAAAACCATGCTGACTATCCGTAATCAATTTATTCTTTTCTAGATGATTATAAATCCTATCCCTTGTAACCTTTTCCAACACTTTACCAACAACTGAGGTAAGGCTCACTGGTCTATAATTACCAGAGTTGTCTCTACTCCCCTTCTTGAACAGGGGAACCATATTTGCTATCCTCCAGTCATCTGGCACTATTCCCGTAGACAATGACGAGTTAAAGATCAATGCCAAAGGCTTGGCAATTTCCTCCCTGGCTTCCCAGAGTATCTGAGGATAAATCCCATCTGGCCCAGGGGACTTACCTATCTTCACCTTCTGAAGGATTTCTAATACCTCTTCCTTGTGAACCTCAATCCCACCTAGTCTAGTAGCCTGTATCTCGGTATTCTCCTCGACAACATTGTCGTTTTCTGGAGTGAATGCTGTTGAAAAATATTCATTTAGCGCTTCCCCTATTTTATCTGACTCCACACTACTGTCCTTGATTGGGCCTAATCTTACTTTCGTCATTCTTTTATTCCTTAAATACCTATAGAAAGCCTTGGGGTTTACCCTGATCCTATCCGCCAATAACTTCTCATGTCTCCTGGCTCTTTTGAGCTCTCTTAGGTCTTTCCTGGCTACCTCGTAGCCCTCAAGTACCCTAACTGAGCCTTCACATCTCATCCTAACATAAGCCGCCTTCTTCCTCTTGACCAGAGATTCCACCTCCTTCGTAAACCACGGCTCCCGCACTCTACAGCTTCCTCCCTGCCTGACAGGTACGTACTTATCTAGGACACACAGGAGCTTTTCCTTGAATAAGCTCCACATTTCTAATGTGCCCATCCCCTGCAGTTTCCTTCCCCATTCTATGCTCCTTAAATCTTGCCTAATCTCATCATAATTGCCTTTCCCCCAGCTATAACTCTTGCCCAGTGGTATACTCCTATCCCTTTCCATCAATAAAGTAAACATAACAGAATTGTGATCGCTATCACCAAAGTGCTCACCTACTTCCAAATCTAACACCTGGCCGGGCTCATTACCCAGTACCAAATCTAATGTGGCTTCGCCCCTTGTTGGCCTATCTACATACTGTGTGAGGAAGCCTTCCTGCACACTCTGGACAAAAACTGACCCATCTATAGTACTCGAACTATAGTGTTCCCAGTCAATATCTGGAAAGTTGAAGTCCCCCATGACAACTACCCTGTCTCTCTCAATCCTATTGAGAATCATCTTTGCTATCCTTTCCTGACGACATCAGTTTCTAGCTGGTTGCCTGAGATGGAGACAGAGGGGTCCAGGAAGGTGAGGGATGTGTTGGACATGGCCCAGGTGAACTTGAGGTTGGGGTGGAAGTTTTTGAAGTGGATGAACTGTTCGAGCTCCTCTTGGGAGCAAGAGGCGGCGCCGATACAGTCATCAATGTAACGGAGGAAGAGGTGGGGTTTGGGGCCTGTGTAGGTGCAGAAGAGGGACTGTTCCACGTAACCTACCAAGAGGCAGGCATAGCTTGGCCTCATGTGGGTACCCATGGCCAATCCCTTTGTCTGTAGGAAGTGGGAGGCATTGAAATAGAAGTTGTTGAGGGTGAGGTCGAGTTCGGCTAGGTGGATGAGGATGTCGGTGGAGGGGGACTGGTCGGGCCTGTGGGACAGCAAGAAGCAGAGGGCCTTAAAGCCATCTGCATGAGGAATGCAGGTGTCTCGGGACTGGACGTCCATGGTGAAAATGAGGTGTTGGGGGGCCAGGGAAGTTCTGGAGGAGGTGGAGGGCATGGGTGGTGTCACGGACGTAGGTGGGGAGTTCCTGGCCCAAGGGGGAAGAAAATGGAGTCCAGATGGGTGGAGATGATGAGTTCGGTTGGGCAGGAGCAGGCGGAGATAATGGGTCGGCCAGGGCAGGCAGGTTTGTGGATTTTGACAAGGAGATAAACGGGCAGTGTGGGGTTGCTTGTTAAGTGACATGTTTATGAAGTGACAATAAACCCTGCTTGATAGATAGGGGCATGATTTAAACAGTAACTTTATTTTTCCTGCTTTTGTCTGTATTAAAAAAGTGGAATAATATTGACTTCCATGTGCAAGTCTTCTGTCCAAATGTTCTTTCCTAATTGAAATGCCATCCTTTTTAGAGAAGTAAACTTGTGCGAACTAGATTTATTGAAAAGTAAAACCTTGGTCTTTAATAGTTGTTACTTGCAGTGAAAACTTGCAAATGATTAACTGTAAATCTACAGCAGAGAGTCATGTTTTTCTATGATAGAAAAGATACAGTAGAATATCTATCTTGGTGTGATGAGATCTAATGAGTTTTAGCAATCAATATCTGTGTATATTATTAAAACTTCATGATAGTGTGTGGAGGGAGTAGGGGGTTGAAGGATAGGAGATGGACTTGTCATTTTTTTTTAAGGTCCCCCCTCCTGAGAGTTTGTTTAAAAAAAAGTACAAAAATCACTGTAAATTGATGCAAACTTTAATGAACTTGGCATCTTTTAATACCGATACATATTGTCATCGAAGTTTTCTGTTTATTAAGTGATTACTGGCCCACTCCCTTTAAAGTTGTTGACTTTTTATTTCCCAGTTTTTATTCTTTTTCCTGGATTTTTTTAAACATATGGTGTTGACTTTTTAAAAACTTCATGTAGTTTGCAACACTTAATGTAACCAGTAAAGGAGCAGAGCTCCTCAGTTAATTGGTAACAATAACCAATCAACAAGTTTGTAATAGGCTTCTACTGTCATGTGATCAAATTCGAAGCAGTGATTTATTATTATAATTATCTAATTATTTATCTGTGTAGATGTGTTTTATTATGTTCCATATGTACAGTGAGTTGGTTGTTGGTGAATCGTACAAAACTGGGACAGTTGCAATCCAAAAACTGATGGAATTCCATCAGATATGAATAACACTGTGAAAAATGTGAGTGCCAACCTCAGCCTACCCAGTTCTGGTTTTAATGGGAAGATATGGGATGAGAAGTTGAAAATTGCTTAGTTGTGGAAATTAAACACCTTGCCTGTGACTTCCTAAAGCTGGTTTGCTTGTTTGACTCATTCTTGCTGTCTAGAAGAAGTTGAGCTGGTGAGAATACAAATATGAAGTTTCTTTTTAGAGGTCATCACATACATAGTTCTGATTTTGAGTCATCTGATGCAAAATTTTTCAAACTTCATGTATCCATTATGGGAGTCATTTTATTTCTTGAAATTGCTGACCTTGTGATTTCTAGCTTTGCTGCTTAACCCCTTGTTTTAGTGAAATTTTCCTGGGCTCTTTTTAGTAACTTGTACCAATTGACATTGCTGCTGTTATTGCTTGTGTCTAGCAAACTAAGGTATAACACTAGTTATGATAGCTCCTTCTAAACAACTCCAGGTAAGTGAAATAGCATTTCATTCAGTTACATTGTTCAATCAACAGAATTTGAAGTTATGTGCAGTCAGAACCCATCCTGATTTGGTTATTTTGTTTTTGAATTCATTCGTAACTGTTACTTAACTAATTGTCTGCAGTTCAACGGTGTAACATTAAGACAATAGAATGGCCTTGAAGTATTTGTATTGGATTTTGGTGCAACTTCATTTTTGCGCAGCTGTATCAGTGTCTGTTTTAATGAGCTGAGCTCTGACAACCTTCTACCACTGAATTAAGTGACAATGAAAACTGTGGCATCATGGGCTCATCTGTGTCATATCAGACATGGGAATCTTCAAGTTGCCATTAAGAATTCTTAATTTTGTTTTGTTTGCTCACTGAAAAGAGTTGCATCAATGCAATGTGATGTACTACGTTAACAAACACTTGCAATATTATTGCATGTGACAGCTTTATTCTAAGCCTTGAAGTACATTTAACGACACGTGCAATATAAAAATCAGTTAATGCAATGAATTTTCTCTTTTACAGTTGAAAATAGTGAGCACTGTGACTTCACAATCTTACGAAACATGTTGATCAGGTAAGGTGAACATGTTTGACTGATCCAGCAGTTAGTACATGTTTTTTTTTGTTAAAAATGTGGCTTCAGCCTCGTGTGACTGTTGTTATTAACTTAGGCCTTAAATTGTAGGCAAAGCTAAAACAAACGTTTTGAATCAGTAGTGTTTGAAATTTGCCTCTGATGTATTAGCCAATTTTAGAAGTGCCAGAAGTTCTTCTGGATTTATATCTCTGCAGTATTTGTAAATGCATATCAGTCTGGTCCCTGCTTGTTCTGAGCATGTCAACCAAAGTCTACTTTGGAGACTTGATATATTTTTGATCTTGCACTGCTGCGGTACATTGCTTTCAGGTGACCTGAATTCTCTCTCATGATCAAATCAGCTTTATTCAGCGGCAATGGTGTAACTTTGCTTCAAGATCTGGAGATGTAATAACCACTGCATTTTAAGAAAAATAGACATTTTTAAATTATTACATTTCAGTGATACTCAGAATGGCAGAAAATTTATTATTTCAAATAAATCTCATGATTTTTAAAAACTCAAACCTATGGATGTTTTGAATCAAAAGCAAAAACAAGTTGGAGACGCTGAGCAGGTCTAGCAGCATCTGTGGAGAGAAATCAGAGTCAACATTTTGGGTTAAGTGACCCTTCTTGAGAGCGAAATAATTTTTAACTTGTTCTTCAGTTTTCATTTCCATTTCATACAATGTTTTATCAACTATACTGCTCCAGTATTTTGCTGAAACATAAAAATGTACAGGACTGGGAAAGAGGATTCTGCTATCCCAGGAGTTCAAATACAGTTAGTTGGAGTGTACTCAATTGAAACAGCTGTGCCAGACAGACATGAAACTCCTGTACTGACAATTCCATACATTCTGTATTCACCATCTGAACTTCTGATCCTACTATTCACTTACCCACTCCTAAGATCCATCGCGGGCCCTATTATCATGTTGGGACCATAGTAAGCTTTTTTAGGTTCAGCCTGCCCATGTGTTATTTTTTTAAAAAAAACTTTTTTAGGGTTTTTGAATATTGGAAGATTCATTTGTTATCATCATCTTGCTGTTTGTAAGCAAGCTCTGTTTGCTTAGCCTCTCGTAGATAGGGCATCTGACCCCAAATAATGAATGGGTAGCTGTTTGCGTCTATTGCGGTACCAGAATGTCCTTTCTGGAATATTATACTGAGAAATACAAACAATGCTCCCTAAAACCAACGAACCACAAGTTGTCCTGTAATTTATTCTACCATGCTAAGTTGACTGGCTCCACAAGATTCACGAATACTTTACTGCATCCTGTCAACTAGCAGGTATTTTCTCATTCGAGTGACTTGTTTCCCAGCCTGATCACTGTTCCACAGAGCTACTAACGTCTGCGGCACTGAAAGTGGAAAATGCTGGAAATATTCAGCAAGTCTGCCAACATCAGTGGAGAGAGAAACAGAATTAATATTTCAGCTCAATGACCTTTCAGCAGACCTGGAAAATTTTGTTTTAACATATTTTGAGGAAGCACAGATGTGGGAAAAGTAGGAAGAAAAGAAGAAAAGGGAAGGTCTGTGATATGGTCCAACTAACTGATAACATGGAAGTGGTGTAAGGCAAGACATGATAGTGAGACAAGGAAACAGAAGACAGGAACCAGAGAAGGTGGAAATCAGAATAGTATAATTAGCACCAGTAGCTGCTGTCCAAAAAACATGGCGTTAGCAGTTACCTGAAATTTATTGAACTTGGGACAGAGTGCAAAACGGCTGTAAAGTACCAATTTGAAATATTACGTGTTCTTCAAATTAGTGTTCAATTTCAGAACATAACAGTTGCAACATTTGAAAGATATTTGGACAGGTACTTCACTAGGAAATGTTGAGAGGGATACAGGCTAAAAGCAGGCAAATGGGACAATTTTAGTTTGGGAAACTTTGTCATGAACAAATTAGACCACACAGGTCTATTTCCATGCTGTATCAGTCTGAGATTGTATGACTGTGACTCCAATTCAGAGTGGGACATTGCTAACATGGCAGGTAATTGGGAGCTAGGGATTTAGGCTCAAGTTGAATGGAAGTGTTGCACAAAGGACAACTAACAAGTCTGTATCTGTTCACCCAGTATGGAGAAAATGGTATTTTCAGCAGCAAGTGGAATATACTATACTTGAAGCATGCACAAAGAAATCGGAGTCTCAATGGGATCTTGGATAATAGGCTTAGTTTCTCTGCCTTTTGCCACAGTATTTTAAGTTTTCCCTTTTGCACATGCCTTCCCCCAACTTCCTCACCTCTATTTGTTTTAAAACCTATTGAAGCACTTCCTGTTTCCAGTGCTGATCAGAGGTCATCAACCTGAGACATTAATTGTGTTTCACTCTCTGCAGATGGTAGTGTCAATATTTAAAATTTCCAGCACCTGTGGTATTTTGTTTATATTTACAACATAGGGGAATACCATTGAGGTTATTTGCCAGACTAATCCAACTGCCCTGATTTCTCTTCAGTCTTTTCTATTTCTTCTTCAAAAGCTTATCCCAGTCTTTACTTTGAAGCAGCATCGATTGCTGGTTCAGTCAATTCCTGTGGTAATGCATTCTGTACTCCAACAATCATTAAATTAGAAGAGATGGGTGTTTCTTCAGTCATTATTAAAACTACTGTTCAAACTTTTCAATTTTAATTTTTTAAACCAACTTTCCAGTTCCTCAGCAAGCTTATGATGGGTTGAAAACCTGTCTCCCATCCAATGGTTGCTTGAAAATGTTGGTTGTTTTATCCATGAATTTCTAAATTTTTGATAGCTTGAAAACAGTAATTCCATCTGCTCGTAAATGGTAACTCAGTACCCATATTCAGCCATTCTGCTTCCCCATCATCAGCAGACTTTTAAATGTGTGATGAGATACGGGTGTCTTTTGCATGTAGGTGTATCTACTCTTAATTGCTATAGATAAGTAGCTTGCTAGGCCATTCAATCACATTGTTGTGGGCCTGGAACCCCTGTGTTGCCCAAACTCGGTAAGAATGGCAGATTTCTTTCTGTAAAGAACATTCAACCAATGATGGGCTTTTAAGAGAATGACAGTTTTGTTTACACCATTAATGGAACAAGCTTTTAGCTCTAAATTTGATTGTTTGAATTTAAGTATGACGACCTGCTTTGCTGACATTTGAACCCCATGTCATCAGGACTATTATCCTGGACCACTGGCTTGTTAGTCCAGGAACATTGCGTGGCACAGTGGTTAGCAATGCAGCCTCACAGGGTCAGGGGCCCGGTTTTGATTCCAGCCTCGGGTAACTGTCTCTGTGGAGTTTGCACATTCTCCCCGTGTTTGTGTGGGTTTCCTCCGGGTGCTCCAGTTTCCTCAACAGCCCAAAGATGTGCAGGCTAGGTGGATCAGCCATGCTAAATTGCCTGTAGTGTTCAGGGGTGTATGGGTGAAAGAAAAATGAGTCTAGGTGAGATGCTTCAAGGGGCGCTGTGGACTTGTTGGGCTGAAGGGCCTGTTTCCACACTGGAGGGAATCTAATCTAAACACCAGGGACCCAGGTTCGATTCTACCGTCAGGCCATTGTGTGGAGTTTGCACATTCTCCTCGCGTTGGTGTGGGTTTTCCCCCCCCCTATATCCCAAAGATATGCATGCTAGGCTGATTGCTGTAGGAAATGCAGGATTACGCGGATGAGGGAGATATGGGTCTGGCTGGGATGGTTTGCAGAGGATCAGTGTGCGCCTGATGGGTCAAGTGGCTTGTTTCCTCACTGTGTATGGATTCTGTGATTTTTCACTATACCCCTATTCTTTGGATATATGATTAATTATTAATCCACTTAAGCATGTGCCATAAGTATTGCTTGTGTTTCCCCCAAAATGTCCTTGAAGATGTCCCTTTGACCATATATTTTACAGAAATACAGCATTCCATTCTCTGTTGTCCTTGTTCTGATAGTTATCTCGTCATTGGCAGCTTTTTGTATCTCATCTGCTCGGTACATTATCCATGCATTGAATGCAGCTTACATCACTTAATTGCAGTGCCCTTCAAATACTATCCTTGTTTCCCTTTCCTCAGGGACAGCATCAAGAAATCCTGTAATGCACAAAAATATTTTGCATTGTTTTTCCTGACTGCCTGACGTCATGTCCCCATTTAATTTTAAGATAATCGTTACCTTTTGAGCCCTGCTATTTAGCAGTACTAACCAAAAAGATACTCATTGTCCTATGACCCCTGTTGTTTAGGAGTTTTAAAAACTACAAGGGATGACTTCCCTGTAAAATGTTCCAAAATTCTAATGGCATGTTGCTACTATAATGTTCTTACATAATAGATTGCACTTTCATTCTGGAATCTTGCCATTATATACTGAATTAATTCCATTTGTAGTTGAGACTTTACTTTTGCTTTTTTAAAAGATCATTAAAGATAACATTTTGATTTAACCATCTCGTGAATGCAGCACGTTTTGAAGTACGACTCATGATAATGTTGCATAGCTTTTCCATAAACTGATCAGAATTTCAGAAAGACTACTGAGTACCTTCAGGCTCCAAGAATGTCAACTGCAGGCCTATTACCAGTTGACATTAATAATTCCACCCCATTAATGGAAGTGACATTGAATGAATTTGGCAAGTCCAATCAAACACTATATTATGCCATGGTGTTGTAATACAATCAGTGCCACCCATGGGAGCAGTTCAGTTGTGACCTATGCAACTTCATGCACTTGTTGAGGACGTTGACATCTTCTCGCAGCCGTGCATACAGTTAGAACATAGAACATAGAACAGTACAGCACAGAACAGGCCCTTCAGCCCACAATGTTGTGCCGACCATTGATCCTCATGAATGCACCCTCAAATTTCTGTGACCATATGCATGTCCAGCAGTCTCTTAAATGACCCCAATGACCTTGCTTCCACAACTGCTGCTGGCAACGCATTCCATGCTCTCACAACTCTCTGCGTAAAGAACCTGCCTCTGACATCCCCTCTATACTTTCCACCAACCAGCTTAAAACTATGACCCCTCGTGCTAGCCATTTCTGCCCTGGGAAAGTTCAGTATTGGTAAGCTACTGCTTGTCGTGATCCTGGAAATAGAAGTCATTTTATACTTCTCTATCATGACAAAATGAAATATCACTGCTGTCGCTTGTTTGCAAATTTTCATGTCAAAAGAAAATTTTGTGGCGTCTTGTTCACATTTTCCAGTATCTTTTTGTTATCTAGCACTGAACTACTTTAGGGGTCCCAAGATAATAAAATGTGAGGCTGGATGAACACAGCAGGCCAAGCAGCATCTCAGGAGCACAAAAGCTGACGTTTCGGGCCTAGACCCTTCATCAGAGAGGGGGATGGGGGGAGGGAACTGGAATAAATAGGGAGAGAGGGGGAGGCGGACCGAAGATGGAGAGTAAAGAAGATAGGTGGAGAGGAGAGTATAGGTGGGGAGGTAGGGAGGGGATAGGTCAGTCCAGGGAAGAGGGACAGGTCAAGGAGGTGGGATGAGGTTAGTAGGTAGCTGGGGGTGCGGCTTGGGGTGGGAGGAAGGGATGGGTGAGAGGAAGAACCGGTTAGGGAGGCAGAGACAGGTTGGACTGGTTTTGGGATGCAGTGGGTGGGGGGGAAGAGCTGGGCTGGTTGTGTGGTGCAGTGGGGGAAGGGGAGATTTTGAAACTGGTGAAGTCCACATTGATACCATATGGCTGCAGGGTTCCCAGGCGGAATATGAGTTGCTGTTCCTGCAACCTTCGGGTGGCATCATTGTGGCAGTGCAGGAGGCCCATGATGGACATGTCATCAAGAGAATGGGAGGGGGAGTGGAAATGGTTTGCGACTGGGAGGTGCAGTTGTTTGTAGCGAACTGAGCGGAGGTGTTCTGCAAAGCGGTCCCCAAGCCTCCGCTTGGTTTCCCCAATGTAGAGGAAGCCGCACCGGGTACAGTGGATGCAGTATACCACATTGGCAGATGTGCAGGTGAACCTCTGCTTAATGTGGAATGTCATCTTGGGGCCTGGGATGGGGGTGAGGGAGGAGGTGTGGGGACAAGTGTAGCATTTCCTGCGGTTGCAGGGGAAGGTGCCGGGTGTGGTGGGGTTGGAGGGCAGTGTGGAGCGAACAAGGGAGTCACGGAGAGAGTGGTCTCTCCGGAAAGCAGACAGGGGAGGGGATGGAAAAATGTCTTGGGTGGTGGGGTCGGATTGTAAATGGCGGAAGTGTCGGAGGATAATGCGTTGTATCCGGAGGTTGGTAGGGTGGTGTGTGAGAACGAGGGGGATACTCTTGGGGCGGTTGTGGCGGGGGCGGGGTGTGAGGGATGTGTCGCGGGAGATGCGGGAGACGCGGTCAAGGGCGTTCTCAATCACCGT
The DNA here is from genome assembly GCF_030684315.1 of Stegostoma tigrinum. Lineage (NCBI taxonomy): Eukaryota > Metazoa > Chordata > Chondrichthyes > Orectolobiformes > Stegostomatidae > Stegostoma > Stegostoma tigrinum. The sequence continues at coordinate 1,538,978 of NC_081358.1, read as the reverse complement.
GGGGGGAAAGTTGCGGTCCTTAAAGAACTTGGACATCTGGGATGTGCGGGAGTGGAATGTCTTATCGTGGGAGCAGATGCGGCGGAGGCGGAGGAATTGGGAATAGGGGATGGAATTTTTGCAGGAGGGTGGGTGGGAGGAGGTGTATTCTAGGTAGCTGTGGGAGTCGGTGGGCTTGAAATGGACATCAGTTACAAGCTGGTTGCCTGAGATGGAGACTGAGAGGTCCAGGAAGGTGAGGGATGTGCTGGAGATGGCCCAGGTGAACTGAAGGTTGGGGTGGAAGGTGTTGGTGAAGTGGATGAACTGTTCGAGCTCCTCTGGGGAGCAAGAGGCGGCGCCGATACAGTCATCAATGTACCGGAGGAAGAGGTGGGGTTTGGGGCCTGTGTAGGTGCGGAAGATGGACTGTTCCACGTAACCTACAAAGAGGCAGGCATAGCTGGGGCCCATGCGGGTGCCCATGGCCACCCCCTTGGTCTGTAGGAAGTGGGAGGAGTCAAAAGAGAAGTTGTTGAGTGTGAGGACGAGTTCCGCTAGGCGGATGAGAGTGTCGGTGGAGGGGGCCTGGTCGGGCTCGCCCGCAGGCCCGACCAGGCCCCCTCCACCGACACTCTCATCCGCCTAGCGGAACCCGTCGCAGGCCAGACCAGGCCCCCTCCACCGACACTCTCATCCGCCTAGTGGAACTCGTCCTCACACTCAACAACTTCTCTTTTGACTCCTCCCACTTCCTACAGACCAAGGGGGTGGCCATGGGCACCCGCATGGGCCCCAGCTATGCCTGCCTCTTTGTAGGTTACGTGGAACAGTCCATCTTCCGCACCTACACAGGCCCCAAACCCCACCTCTTCCTCCGGTACATTGATGACTGTATCGGCGCCGCCTATTGCTCCCCAGAGGAGCTCGAACAGTTCATCCACTTCACCAACACCTTCCACCCCAACCTTCAGTTCACCTGGGCCATCTCTAGCACATCCCTCACCTTCCTGGACCTCTCAGTCTCCATCTCAGGCAACCAGCTTGTAACTGATGTCCATTTCAAGCCCACCGACTCCCACAGCTACCTAGAATACACCTCCTCCCACCCACCCTCCTGCAAAAATTCCATCCCCTATTCCCAATTCCTCCGCCTCCGCCGCATCTGCTCCCACGATAAGACATTCCACTCCCGCACATCCCAGATGTCCAAGTTCTTTAAGGACCGCAACTTTCCCCCCACGGTGATTGAGAACGCCCTTGACCGCGTCTCCCGCATCTCCCGCGACACATCCCTCACACCCCGCCCCCGCCACAACCGCCCCAAGAGTATCCCCCTCGTTCTCACACACCACCCTACCAACCTCCGGATACAACGCATTATCCTCCGACACTTCCGCCATTTACAATCCGACCCCACCACCCAAGACATTTTTCCATCCCCTCCCCTGTCTGCTTTCCGGAGAGACCACTCTCTCCGTGACTCCCTTGTTCGCTCCACACTGCCCTCCAACCCCACCACACCCGGCACCTTCCCCTGCAACCGCAGGAAATGCTACACTTGTCCCCACACCTCCTCCCTCACCCCCATCCCAGGCCCCAAGATGACATTCCACATTAAGCAGAGGTTCACCTGCACATCTGCCAATGTGGTATACTGCATCCACTGTACCCGGTGCGGCTTCCTCTACATTGGGGAAACCAAGCGGAGGCTTGGGGACCGCTTTGCAGAACACCTCCGCTCAGTTCGCAACAAACAACTGCACCTCCCAGTCGCAAACCATTTCCACTCCGCCTCCCATTCTCTTGATGACATGCCCATCATGGGCCTCCTGCACTGCCACAATGATGCCACCCGAAGGTTGCAGGAACAGCAACTCATATTCCGCCTGGGAACCCTGCAGCCATATGGTATCAATGTGGACTTCACCAGTTTCAAAATCTCCCCTTCCCCCACTGCATCCCTAAACCAGCCCAGTTCATCCCCTCCCCCCACTGCACCACACAACCAGCCCAGCTCTTCCCCCCCACCCACTGCATCCCAAAACCAGTCCAACCTGTCTCTGCCTCCCTAACCGGTTCTTCCTCTCACCCATCCCTTCCTCCCACCCCAAGCCGCACCCCCAGCTACCTACTAACCTCATCCCACCTCCTTGACCTGTCCGTCTTCCCTGGACTGACCTATCCCCTCCCTACCTCCCCACCTACACCCTCTCCACCTATCTTCTTTACTCTCCATCTTCAGTCCGCCTCCCCCTCTCTCCCTATTTATTCCAGTTCCCTCCCCCCATCCCCCTCTCTGATGAAGGGTCTAGGCCCGAAACGTCAGCTTTTGTGCTCCTGAGATGCTGCTTGGCCTGCTGTGTTCATCCAGCCTCACATTTTATTATCTTGGAATCTCCAGCATCTGCAGTTCCCATTATCTCTGATACTTTAGGGGTCCTCTTGCTTTCAAGTGGTGAGAATGATGCCTTCCACTTCAGCCTCCCCTACTCTGTCCTGCATGTGACATGTTTCTAGTTAGGTGGCTAACTGGTGAAGCTTTTGAGCTAGATCTGCTTTGGGATTAAATGCTGCTTCGTCCAAATTCGAAGAACAAAATGCTAATGCAGTCCCTGAGTCACTTTGTTGCTATAGCTAGCACTCAAGATTTGTTACCAAGGAATTATATCCCAAATTGATCTCTTATAAAGCCTGTGTGTTTGATGGTCCCATCAGCTTAAATATTTTATTCAATTCTACTATTTTAACAACTGCACACTCCCAATGTGTAACATGATGAAAATGGCAACCTTTCATTACACAAATCAAAAATAAAACATTTTCAGAAATATTCTTAAGGTGAAGTTCCCTTTTCTTGGAGGTGCAGACCTGAACAATTTACAAAATGAAGTGACTTTTAGTATTTTTGAACTTAGCAAGCCGCTTCTGCTCTTCTACCTGAGCATCCAATTACCAAAATGGTAACTTAATGACATGCAAGTTTAGAATAGCTTCCTTGAAAGATTGTGTCCACACAATAAGAACAACCTAAGTAGTAACTTTCTTTCAATTTGTTGTTTGTTACGTTGATTCTCATTGTAATGGCTCACTTCCCTCCCCTCCCCTTCCTTTCCTGTCCTCTTTCCCCGCCCCCCCTTGCTCTGTTATTCTCTGCCCCTCCACCCTTGCCAATGTGCGATCACTGTACGAAAGCAGAAACAACTGGACCCCAGGAAACTGAATACCAGTTCAGAGTTTGCAACTTTAGCAAATGTCTTAATAGCCTCAGTTCATTCCCCATTGCAATTCATGGGGTGAATTTAGCTGATAATCAAAATGGAGAGAGAAACAGAATCCCTGAAGAAGCAACTTGAAGCTGTGTTGCATAGAAAAATTAATTGAATTGCAGAAAACAATGTGAAAGCAACAAAACATGCTGGTGTCAAATAACATTTTAAAGCATTTAACTTAATCAATTGTTTCTATTAGTGATGTTATTGAAGCCTTTGTGATTATTTTGTCTTATCTATTTGTGTTTTCAGCTTTTTTTTAAATGGGCTGTCATCTTGATAAAACTGGGTGTTTGGCAGCTGTTAGTTTTGTGTGATCACTCTGGTCAGCTACGTCTGTATGCATTCTCTCACCAATAATGCATTTTTTGTTTCAGAACTGCAAAAGCTGTCAAGTATGTCACGTATGTCAATACATAAGATACTTGAGTAATATTGGATCCATTTTGATCTATATTTAAAGAGTGGTGATCAAAACAAAGGGATTTTGGCATGTGTTCTACCTTCTCTTACTCCTGCTTCCAAACAAGGTCACCTCTGGTATTTCATAACAGGAAAAGTCACTACTTTTTTAACTTGAACCAAAGAGATGGACCTACTCATGTTGCTGAAGGTTGTATGCTTTATAAAAGTTCCACTCAAGTGTAACTTAGGGTATTGACATTGTACGGGGCCTTGGTGAAACAACACCTGGAGTATTAGAGTCAGAGTCTTGGCAGCACCAAATCAGACCCTTTTGGTCCAACTCTTTCACCCAGACCAGACATCCCAATCTGACCTAGTCCCATTTGCCAGCATTTGGCCCATATCCCTCTTAAACCTTTCCTCTTCATACATCCATCCGGATGCCAGTAAAATGTTGTAATTGTACCAGCCTCCACCACTTCCTCTGGCAGCTTGTTCCATACACACACTTCCTTCTGTGATAAACATTACCCCTCAGGTCCTTTAAGAATCTTGCCCCTCTCACCTTAAACCTGTGCCCTCTAGTTGAGGTTGGTTGACTCACTGAGCTGGTTTGTTGTTCCGCAGACGTTTCATTAACCATGCTTGGTAACACCCTCAGTGCAGCCTCTGATGAAGCGTCGATGTGTTTTCCCACCTGGTTTTTAAACTCTGGGGCCCGTTGCGATGGATTGCCTCACTTCGTGGTTTCTTCTGTAGTGGAATGTAAATGGGATCAAATTCAATGTGTTTATTAATAGCCATTCGTGGAGTGCCATTCTTCCAGGAATTTGCATGCTTGTCTCTGCCTAGCCTGTCCCAGGACCTTGGTGTTGTCCCAGGACCTTGGTGTTGTCCCAGGACCTTGGTGTTGTCCCAGGACCTTGGTGTTGTCCCAGGACCTTGGTGTTGTCCCAGTTGAAGTGGTGGCTCTCCTTGTCCATGTGGATTGAGATGAGTGAGTATTGGTCATGTCTTTTTGTAGCTAGTTGGTGTTCACGTACTCTTGTTGTTAGTTTCCTTCCTTTTTGTCCGATGCAGTGTTTCTCGCAGTCTCTGCAGGTGATCTTGTAGGTGACATTGGTCCAGTCCATGGCGGGGAGTGGGTCTTTAGTTTGGGTGAGCAGTTGTTGTAGGGTTGACTTGAGCTTGTGTGCCACTCCGGTGCCCAGCGGTCATAGGAGTATTTTCGTGAGTTCGTGTTTCTGATGTAGGGTAGTGTGATGAGTGAGTAGGGGCGTGCAGAATCTTTCTGTTGCTCCTGTAGGCATCTCCTGACCCAGTTCTTTGGATACCCATTATCCTTGAACACTTGGAAGAGATATTCCTCCTCCTCTTGGCATAGTTCCATGTTGCCGCAGTGCAATACATACTGAGGATGCTACCAAGCACAGTAGCACATTGTCTGCGGAACAACAAATCAGCCCACTGAGCCAACCAACCTTATCACCCACACCCCGAGCTACAGATCTCTTCCAAAACCTGTGCCGTCTAGTTTTGGACACCTCACCTGAGAAAAAAGACCTTGTCTATTCACCTTATGTACACCACATATGATTTTATAAACCTCTTGTTAAGATCTCTGAAGGAAGCCTCTGAAGCTCCAGGACAAAAAGCCTGTTCATCCTCCTGCTATAACTCAAACCCTTCAGTTCCAGCAACATCCTTCGTCTAGAAGAGTGACCAGATTTGAACACCGTATTCTAAAATCGTCCTCAATGATGTCCTGCACAGCTGCAACATGATGTTCCAATGTCTGTACTCCCAGTTCTGACCAGTGAAGGCAAGCATGTTAGTCATCACCCTGTCCACCTGCAATTCCATTTGCAAGAAACTATGCATCTGCAACCCCAGGTCTCTTTGTTCAGCAGCACTCCCCAGGGCCCTACCATTAAGCGTAATAGCCCTGTCCTGTTGTGTGCTGTTTTAGTCATATGAAGGGAGATGGTATGTTTCGGACTAATTCGCTAGAGTTTAGCAGAACTAAAGGAGCTGCCATAAAGGCCTAGAAAATTCTAACAGGACCAAGCAGGTTAGATACATGAAGGATGTTCCTGGTGGTGGGGGATATCCAGAAGTTGGAGTCACAGTTTAAGTATAAGGATTAGACCACTTAGGACTGAGACGTGGAGACATTTCTTCACTTAGAAAGGTGGACCTGTGGAATTCTCTGCAACAGAAAGTTAAGACAACATTGAATATTTTCCACAAGGTGGTTCTTTGGACTGAAGGGGTCAAAGAATATGAGAATAAGTGGGAACTGTGTATGAAGTTGGTGACAATCATGACCAAACTGAATGGGAAGCAAATTTGTTGGGTTTAAGAGGCTCTCCATCCTATTTTCTGTGTTTACGTTTTATTTTTTCAATGTATTTTACTAAATAATTGACAAAGTATAATGCAGGCATAACAATTTATCGGGAAAATTAATTTTTTAATCTAAATTTTATTTGCCATTCTAAACTGCACCCTGTCCCATTTCTGGCTATGTGAAAATAACTGTAAAGTGAAGTCTGACTCCATACCCTGTATTGATTTGTATAAGTTTTTTATAATGTACTTGTAAAATCTATGGCAGTAAGTTCCTGTATCCTTGGTAAATTAAACGATGACGAGTCGTGACATTACCACTGCAATAGTTTTTAAGCATGTTTTAGTGTGCTATATCTAGTGAAAAATAATGTACATTGTTTACTAGATATATTTTACACTGGATTGGTGGAGTTGGGTGCAAATGTTGCCAGTTAATTTTCAAAAGCCGCATTGAATCTGGTAAACCAGGTTGTTTTCTCTACTTTGCAAATATTGAATGAGAATTTAGCCTGCTTTTCTATCAGGGTGGGAAAGTGAGAAGAGCTAGAAAGAGCTGAGAAATTGTATCACAATTTTATCATCCAGTTTTAAATCAATAATTAACTCTCCAATTTAAGAGGTTGATTAGATTCTAATCAACTTCAGTACACTGATCTCAGTGTGAAGGAGCATGTACCATTGCAAAAATAATCAGATTTGGGGGAAAAATTCACCAAATGAATTGATGTAAAAACTGAAATAACTTCAAATGTTGCAAATCAGAAACAAAGACAAATTGCTGGAAAAGCTCAGCAGACCTGGCAGCATCTGTGAAGAGAAATCAGTTAACATTTCAGGCATAACAGCTTGCAGGTGACCCTTCTTCAGAACAGGCAGACCAATGAATTAATGCATCTGCTTCCAATAATTTGCTTTCAGGAATTTCCTGTGTAATGCAGACTCTCAAATCTTAACTGTGTTCCAGATTCCTGGAAGGAGGGCTCACAATGTATAAATTCTTTAATCCTTTAACTGACTTTGATCAGACTTAGCAATGCAGCATCTCATTTCTTGTATAAACTGAGTTTGGTCTGTCTTGAACTTTTCAATCGTTTCCACAGTGTGGTGAATCTCATGTAATAGATTTGGATTTGAATTTAGATGCAGATGGATGTTGGCTTCTTTGGCGAGGGGCTTATGTTTTGAAACAAATGTGTTCAGAGTGTCCTTCTGGAACAGTGACGAAATCCAGCATTTGTCTGAAAGTAGATGACCACAGAACCCTCTGATGTTAAGGGAAACATGCTTGTCCTGCAGGGTTTTTGACAAGTCAGACAAAAGTTTTGATTTTTGTTTCTCGGAATAGAGCAGCTTTTGCTTGGCCACAAATGAGAGTCTAGGATGCCTCCCTGGTGCTGGGCTTAAGAATGTCTCAGAGCAGCTGAAGGACATCTGGAGGGGAAAGGGTAGACTGCTAGAGATTGTGGTACATATTATACAAATAATATGCCTTTTAAAATAAAAGTAAGTTCAAAAGAAGGACCTCAGAAATGGTGATCCCAAGATTGTCACCAGTGCTGTGTGCTAGTCAAAAGAAATAGGATGTATCTCATAAATGTGTGACTGAGAAGATGGTGTGACGTGTATGGCTCCAGATTCCTCAGGCAGGGGGAAGTGAAACAAATAACTGTGTGGGTTCTGATGAAGGGTCTAGGCCCAAAACGTCAGCTTTTGTACTCCTGAGATGCTGCTTGGCCTGCTGTGTTCATCCAGCTTCACACTTTATCTCCATCTAAACCCTTCCTGTTCATATAACCACCCAGATGATTCTTGAATGCTGTTATTGTACCAATCTCCTCCACTTCTTCTGGCAGCCCATTCCACACATGCGTTTATACTTGCTCTAATTTAAAGGGGAGACAGGGAGAAAACCAAGAATTACAGCCCAGTCAGCGGATGTTGGTGGGAACCTGCTGGGGCCCATTATAAAAGATTTCAAAGCAGAGAACTTGGAAAGTAGTGGCTCTGTCAGCCAGAGTCAACATGGATTTATGAAGGGAATGTCATGCTTGACAAATCTACTAGAGCCCTTCAAGGATGTAACCAGTAGAGGTGATGAAGCTGATCTAGTTTATTTGGACTTTCAGAAGGGTTTTGACAAAGTCCCACATGAGAGATTAGTGTTTTTGAAGTGCCTGGGTTGGGGTTAGTGTATTGAGATTGATAGAAAACTGGTTAGCCGACAGGAAAGAATATGAATGAACAAAAATTATTTAGATAAGCAATCTAAATATAATGCCTCCGACTTCACAGATTACAAGCAACTCTTTGGGAGGGTGAGTTGTGAGGAGGATGCAGCGATACTTCAGTGAAATATGGACAAACTGAATGAGCAAACAAATGTAGAAGAAGGGGCATAACTGTGAGGTTGTCCATTTTTGTAGTACAAAGAGGAAGGCAGACTATTATCTGGCTACAAATTGAGAGAGGTGAATGTGCATTGACAGCTGGGTGTCCTCAAATGGCAGTCACTGAAAGCAAATTTGCAAGCAGTGAAGGAGGCAAATGGGTGTATTAGCCTTCTGAGTGAGAGGAAATACAGGAGGAGCAGTGTCCATGTGTAATTGTACAGGGTCCCATTGAACCCACCCCTGGAGTACTGTGTGGAGTTTTTGTCTCCAGATCTCGAAGTGTGTTCTGGCTATGGTGGAAATGCAACAAAGGGGTTTACCAAACTGTTTGGCAGGACTGACATGAAGTGAGAGAACCAGTTAAGACTGTATTTGCTCGAGTTTCGAGGAATGAGTGGCATCTCATAGAAACTTCTAAATTTAGGATGGGACTAGACAGGTAAATGCAGGATGTTCCTGATCACTGGGAAGTCTAGAACCATGGGTCGCATACAGGGTAGGCCATTTCGGACAGATGAGAAATTTCTTCACCCAGACAGTGATGAGCCTGTGGAATTCTCTGCTGCGGGAATTATTGAATGGTTTACTTCAAAATCTCCATTCACAAATGGGAGTTTCAAATTTGAAAAATAAGAATGGTATCAGGTGTCATTAAAAAATGGATGAGTATCGGGTCATCAAATAAATCTTATTTTATCCTTTTGGCATACAGATTCCTTCAACTTAAGTTGTTCTGGGTGTGGAAAAACTCAAGCAAGCGAAAACAAAAGCTTGATTTTTTTTGTTTGCAATTCAGAAAGTTAGCATCTTTTGAGTTTTATAGCATGACTTAGGGAATCTAAGCCTGTCAGGTGAATGCCACCTAAGGAATCTGTGAGGATTAGTTTGAACATTAATGGAATTTACTTTCCTATTGTAACAACAATAGGAGCTTAGTCTTTTCAAAAACTGGCTTATTTCAAAAGGAACTCTCTGCTGTAGTCTTGTATTCTCTCTTTCATAAGTTTGGAGACTGCAGTACTATTTGTGTTCTGCTTCAGTGTTACAAGGAGGAATAGACTTAATAGTTTGGCTTATTTCTGTTCCTCGGTACAAGATCAGCTTTAGCAAGTGTAACATAAAGATTTGATTGTTGAATGGCTGTCAGCCATTTGGTGCTGCATCTCTGCATAAACAAGGCTTGATTATTTCTGGAAAAGATACTGAGAAGCAGTTCTGTGCCAGCCCTCTGGATGTTCGTTGCACATCCGACACCTGATGTAGACCTATCTCATTTGAAACTATTAAACAAGCTGTTAGGAGCAGACTGTGCTATTTTTGTCTTTTTGAATGCACATTTTGTGTAAACCAATTTTCACTCAAAACGGACATGGAGCCTGAAGGCTTATTTACTTTAAGATGGAGTCATGCCTTTTTAATGTGTAGAGCATGATGTTTTATGAACAGAGGCTGGAGGTTGGTGAGGAGGGTGCAGATTGGTGAAGCTGCTGAAGATATCCAACTTGTAAAGTTTTTTGGCAGTCTCGTCATTGTGTGATTTTTCTCAATATAATAGCTTTGAAATTCACTTAACCTGTCAATCATCTTGAGATTTGTTGCAGAAATGGTTTTTAAAATAAAATGTAATTCCTCAGATAAACAGTTTAAACTGAAACAGACTTGTATTAGGAGCCCCTTTAAGTTGTATTCAGCAATATTTTTGATTAATTGTTATAAAATGAAGTATTTGATAACTTGGCCAAATATTAACAATGACTTTTGTAGTTGGAAACTGATTGAAATGGTGTTTGGAGGATTGTATAACCTCTAGTTTCCCTGTCTCCACAGAACTCACATGCAAGATCTGAAAGATGTAACGAACAATGTTCACTATGAGAACTACAGGAGCAGAAAATTGGCTGCAGTCACATATAATGGTGTTGATAACAATAAAAACAAAGGACAGTTGACCAAGTAAGAAACTACTTTCTATCCTCTTTTACTGTTTTGGGGTTTTATTCAATGCTTCACCCTCTTTACACAAAGTAAGTGGTCATCCAAACTACTGAAAAGGATTTTTGAAAATTCTCCGACATGCTTCAATGAAATTCTCATTTTATTCATTATGTTCCCAGCTAGCAAGCTTCTGAAAACTTGGTGCAGTCTGTTGTGCTTAAAATGCTTTGTTTTTGTTCTATTTCCACAAGAAGCACTTGGCTTCCCAAAAGTTTGTGCGTTCTGAACTGATTGGGTGGAATTTGTTGTGGAGTAACGAATGATGGTTGTTGGTGCTTTAGAATATTTTACAAATGGGGAATATGCATCAATCGTTTGAATGCTCAAAGGTCTGGCTTATCTCTTACGTAAGAAGAGACTTGTCATTATTTGCTTGTGCCAATGTTGCTGATCGGCATTTAGCCAAGATATGGAGTTTCTTTTGAGATGGGACATGAGATATTGTAACGCATACACAGCTTTGGAACTCGGGTGCATAAATGTTTTGTTCTGCAGAGAGCATCAACTCTATATTGCTATCCTAAACCAATGAGGTATTTAACCAGAGATAGTAGGAACTGGAGAAGGGTCTAGGCCCGAAACATCAGCTTTCCTGCACCTCCTGAAGCTACTTGGCCTGCTATGTTCATCCAGTTCTACACTGAGATACTTAACCATTTCCTTCTGTAATTGCCCGTGCCATGCACTCGATGACCAAATGAATGGACAGGCAGTTTGAAAGTCAATGCAGATATGACGCAGATGAGTTGGACTGAAGGCTCTACGTCTGTGCTGTGTGACTCAGTGTAACCTGTAGTATTTGACAGTCAGTGCACAAGATCAACTTGTACTAATGCTTGATTTGGTGTAGAATTATTGAATCTTGATACTTGGATTTGATGGCAGGAATGACAGTGATTGTTGGTTTTGTGGGAAATGATAGTGCAAGTGAGAACAATGTTTAGCTGTTGTCATTTGACTTGTGTTTTTTCAACTTTTACATTTCTTAGAGTTTGTTTTATTGTGCTTTTAAGATAATATGCATTCTGAAATATTGTTCTTGGGATAATATTTTAAGAATTATTTTCACTGGGCAATGTTTTTAACCATGTTCTTTCACATGACTGGTATAAAGGAAATACACATTTTAAAAAACATGGAGTTTGAAGACAGTATTTCTGAAGGTAACTTTTCTTTTAAACTGGAAAATGGTAAAAGAATGTCAAATTTAATTGCTTTCAAAATCTGGAGGCTGCTTTGCAGCTTATATCCTAAACTGAGTGTACTGTTCAGAAGAAATACTGTCTTTCTAAAGCTGAAATAAGTTGTTCAAAGATTAGGAATTCAAGGCAAGAAATTTGGAATATAAAGTGATAGTGACTAAAGTTGACTTGTCCAACTCAGTCAGAATACCGATGATGTGCAAGGTAATATGTACCATTAAGTGTCTGCTGTGAGGTAAATAAGTAGCACTTTGAAACGTGCTTGTTAATGAATCTCTGACTTATTCAGCACAGTGAAGAGCAGAAGGTCAGATTTTTATCTTTGTCCTATCCTGTGCCTTGTCCAGATTAGTTTTGCAAGCAGTCAGTAAGGCTAATAGCTGAAGAGCCATACATTTCTGCTATCAACACCTCACTAAACAGTGAAACTTTATGCCAAATTATTTTCATACGGTAGCTGAGCATTTTATATAAGTTTTTTTCCAAAGATGAAACCCACCAAAAATTACGTTTTAAATTCTTTAGCCACTTCAGTTAATTTCAGCTAGTGGCAGATGAAGGGTCTAGGTCCGAAACATCAGCTTTTGTGCTCCTGAGATGCTGCTTGGCCTGTTGTGTTCATCCAGCCTCACAGTTTATTATCCAGGAAATAGGTAGTTCAGTTTATATTGGGTACCTTGCATATCATGGGAACTTCTGAATATTTGTAGATTTGTATTCTTGGATGTTACACATTTGAGCCACTGAATGAAATTGCATTATATCCAATTTTTACATGTTCTATTTCATCTTTATAATCTCTCCATGTAATTTAATGCAAAGCTGTATTTTCCTCATCCTAAGTGTCTGTGTATCTTTTTCTTTTTAGATTTGACACAGTTGAAGGCATGTAAGTGGTTGTTTAAATTATTTGTAAGACTGTCCCTACATTTAAGCATCAACTTGAATTTCAGTTCCATTGGACGCAAAAGTATTAACTTGCTGACATCAAGTGGGGATTTCTTTGTTATCATCATAAGGTGTTCTTAATTTTAACTATGCTGCTTGTTCCAAAAATATATCATGTTGTCAAAAATTGGTGATAAAAACAATGAATGATTGAAATATCTGTATATAACGTCTAAGATGAGAAAGTAAACTTAAATACTTTTCAAACGGACATGATAGAATGATATACGCAATTTCTTTAGACATTTACAAAAGTTATAAGTTTGACATTTATAATTCAGCAATGTTATTTTTGGAACAGTATTCAGAGCACATGTTCTTGGCTAGTTAAACATACATTTTCTGTAAATGTATGGGTGAATGACAGAAAGGATGAAAGTACTTCTACGCATAGATGCTTCTATGTAAGCCCTTGAACTGCTTTTTGCTTTCCTCTGTTTTCACAGTTACACAAGCCCTGTTAGGAGTGGATGTCATCCAATAGTCTTGTTTCTTGTTGTTCAGCAGTATAATGCACTGAACCTTTTCTCTTCACTGTTTTTGTTCATTGGAAGTAAGGTGTAAATGGTGCTGCCATCATCACCATTGATGTTAATGACTCAATTTATGATTGCATCCTTCTGATTGGCTATCTAGGAGAAATGGAAGCTGGTGACTTTAATCAAAGGATACAAGGTGGAGTCGTACAATAAAGCAGAACAACTTCTTTTGATTGCAGTTACCTTTAGTACACTGATCTTGAAACTTAATGATTTCTGTCAGGATGACTGGGATTTTTTTTTCTTCAAGATGCATCTGGCTGGTCTTGCATTTCCCTTTTACTACTTTTCCGATTTCCCCTAGGTATCGATCACTTGGCTTCGGAAATCCTGTGATCCTATTGATGTTTAGCTTTGAAATCACTTGTCCCAGAGCAAACTTGCCAGCATGTTTTTAAAATTCGAGTGCTAATTATTTGCGTTAGATCTATAATCTCAGATCTGGAGATGTTTTCATTGGATGCATGTGCCACTGGAGTTCAATGAATGCTTTACAACGTTCGCCTTTCCTTTTCTCTCTCCATCTGATGAAGATATATCTATCAGTCAAGTACTTTGACTGTAGATACTGCGGAGAGTCAAGTGCAAGTATTAAGTTTCCTGTTGAAATAAGCAGTTGGATCAGTTGGCATTGGATCTTATTTCTGGAATGTTTTGCCACAGTATTGAGAGATCTCATTCATTGTTCAATCAATGAGTAGTTTAATCAGTAAAATCAGATACCTGTGTTTTACTTGAGAGAAAAACACTACACTCCTTTGCAGTGTTAATAGGAAATCTTCCTAAATTTGTAACAGGAGCTGGAACAGTTAGCATAAATAACTAAGGGAATAAGGAAGCTGTTAGGGAAACTAAACTGTCAGTCTCAACATTCATGTACTAATGTAATGTGTTCACAAGAGAGAATGTCCCTCTGTCCTTGAAATTTTCATGTTGTCTTAGTAGGTGTGAGGACAGTGATTTCTCCAGAAATGTGAAGAAGTCATTCTTATTTCATTTCTTTTATCTTGTGGATTCAAAGTTCAGATGGTATGGAAATCATTTGATTGCAATGACCTATTTATGATGGGTTTGGCAGACCTGAAACGAAAAACAGTACTTCCAAATTTAATGTGCCTGTAGTGTATGATGTGAAACTAACTCAGGAATCCTCTTTACTGATTGTAGAAGCCCTCTGGCCCAGATGGAGGAAGAACGGAGGGAACATGTGGCAAAGATGAAGAAAATGGAGATGGAAATGGAACAAGTCTTTGAAATGAAAGTTAAAGAGAAGATTCAGAAGTTGAAAGATTCTGAGGCAGAGGTATTCAAATATTTTTCATTTCCTGACATTTGTATCCATGGATTTCAAAATAGGCATTTCTTATGATTGCTTCAATAAGTACAATAATTCTCAAATTCTGAAGTATTGGTTAACTAGGCAGATCCCATCAGTTTGCTTTAACCATTAATTGGCGTTCATGGGGGAGCGAAACAGCTTTTGCTAATCTGCAAATTTCAGCAGCAATGAGTGACGAAGTGATATCTTATTGAAACTTGCTCCTTCATCCTTCCCTCTGCAGTGAAATATTGATGTTTCATCCTCATTAGAAGAGTCTCGCATGATCACAATGTTTTAGGTATAACGGGTGTAGAAGACAGCAAGATGTTGGAGTAAGAAATAGGGACACCAATTTGGGAACAGTGATTTGAAACCACTTTAACATAATTGCTTTGTCTTTTAGCTTCAGCGACGCCACGAGCAAATGAAGAAGAATTTAGAGGCACAACACAAAGAACTTGAAGAGAAACGTCGCCAGTTTGAAGATGAGAAACAGAATTGGGAGGCTCAACAGCGCATTCTGGAGCAACAAAAACTAGATTCCACCAGGTAGAGCCTCCCCTCCCCCATTACATTCTTGATTCTGTACAAACGTGTTAATTGACCATTTTTGGATTTAAGTAACGATAGTGATGACGGTGGTGTCAGCGCTTGGCACTACACATTTTATAGCATGTTAGGAGTGTATTCAGCACATTTATCTTCTGCCTATTTGTTATAGCTAACAAAAAATAGCCCAACTCTCCCCACTTGCCCCATAGCCATATATTGTCAATTGTTAGACTAAGTCGAAGCTATTCATATATAATTGCTCATAATTTAACCAAAACACTGTTAAATCTAATCCTTGTCATAGTTCCTGTGAAAGTATTTTCTCCACCATCAAAGCTGTCCTGATCACTGTAGTTAACCTCCCTCACACAGAGGTGTTGTCTACATTTTGCACCGCTGCTTAAACTGTACAGGGTGGTGGGTGAAACTGTCTCCAAAATGTTGTGGAAAATTTACTGGTAGGATGACCAGAGAAAAGTTATCTCTTGGAGGTGGAATTGATGGAAATAGTGAGGAGATGCTTCTCCTGTCACAGGCTTCTTCTCTCCCATGTTTGCTGCTGATGAGTAGAGAAGCAAGCAACCTGTAATAGGAGTCAGTGAACATTTTGTAACGTATTGGCATCTACCAGCCAGGGTGTGTTGTGGGGACAGGTTTTGGGAATGGGGAAGAGGTGGCTGCCACGGAGACAGGATGCTGAGATGGGGGATAGTGCAAGAAGTTTGAGTGAGACTGGGAGGCTATAAAGTTGATGTGGGAGAAAACAGGGCTTCATAGTAGAAAGACTGGAGTGACAAGGCTGTAAGTGGATGGGGTGGGGAAATGAGCAGTGAAAGTGTGAAATCAGTGGCATGGAAAAAACTGGTTGGTTGAAAAGATGACTCTCAAAAACCTGCAAAATGGCCCTTAAGGGAATCTGAAAAACAGCAGCTAAAAACAGGTTTTGTGCCCTAACTGTCATGCTGTTGCGTAAACAGCATGCCTTTTAGCAGCACACACTACTCCAATGTGAAACTGCGACCTAATCGTAAATAGCCCAAGCTTTGGTGCGTGAGAACAACATTTTTTTCTGGCAATACAAGTTGCACTTAGGTGAACTCTGAAGATATCTGTGGCTCACTGCAGTTCTCGGACAAAGGTGACATTAGTTTTAGCCTTTGTACAATCCTCCAACATCTGAACTATTAGAGTTTGAGTGACAATTTCTAACTTGTTCAACATTACAGACTCCAGAAAGAGAAGCAAATCACCATTGGATTCATTGACCTCTACATAGTTGACCGTAAAATTTGCTGCCCAGTAATTGGGCAAGGTGCAAACTTTTGCTATAAAATACTATTTGCTCCAGTTGTGCCCTGTTTAGTAGCTGAACCAGCAGCAGGTAATTTCAAGCGGGTTATGTTAGCTATTTGGTAACTTGCCACATTACTGATCTTGTTGGCTTTGATTATTAGCTGCCTTTGACTATGAATGTAAGAAGGGTAGACTTTTATTTACTTTGGGATATCTTGAGGTTACTAATAGATACAAAGGAATACTGCCAATGAAATAGGTATAAAGGTGTGGTTACAATGATATTGTTCAAAGCACATCTCAACAAACTTGTGCAGAAGATTCCATGCATAGCATTTGATGAGTCTCTTTGAAGCAGACTGATGCAAACTGAAGGATAAATATTGGCCAGGATACTGTGGAGAACTCCTCACTTCTTTTAAACAGTGCTGCACGATGATTTGGATCCTGTGTGTGCGCGCACACTGTCCTTCGTGCTGCACTCCCACAATACAGTGCTGGACCACCAACCTGGATTTCTGTTGTTCAAGGCTCTGCAGTGGACTTGAACCCATGATGTACTAACTCTGTGGCAAGAGTGTTACTTGCTTAATTCCCTCTATAATAGTCTAATCCCCATAATGCCACTGCCTTTTGACAATAGCCCGGTTCCTACCCACATCCTGAGACATTGAACTAGATATTTTCAACTTGACCTATTAGAGATGCATCATAAACCTCTGAGCAGGTGGAATTGAACCTAGCCCTCCTGGGTCAGATCGGAAGACCATCTTTGCATCACAACAGCCTTCAAGATAATGAATTATTGCTATGCCTGTAAGCTATTCTAGCTGACCCCAATTAACTAAGCGTTGGTGTTTAGCATAGTCCAACTGAGTCATCAAAGGAATTAAGATATGTACATTTTTTAATAAGTTCTATTATTCTATTTTCAGCAACTTACATGATGAGTACTACTGATGTTTATGTATTTTGTTATTTCAAAGGACCTTGGAAAAGAACAAGAAGAAAGGGAAGATCTTTTAAAACATTGAAGACCACCAAATTACAAACTTGCCAATTTGTCGGCCCTGGACTTTTTTTCTTTATTTTGAAAGGATTCAACTTTGCACCTATTATCTCTATATAATGTTAATGTATTAGCATGTGATATGGCCAATCTAATACAATGTTTGTACATTAATTTCTATTTGTAGTCTCTAGAATAGGAAGCTAGAAAAGTATTGAGTTATCTAGGGTAATGCATGTAGAGACACAACATCTGAATTTTTTTTAAAAAACAAAAATCTGATGCCTCCCTTTTTATGCAGATAAATGTGTTACTGTCATGCAATCATGTTCTGGTGGTTGATTGTTTACAGAATATTGACTGTTCTTCCATAGATGTGGGAACTTTGAATGATGTTTATAAGAAACAGTGCTATAACTTGTTGCAGCTTTTTTCTGCTTCAGAAATAACACAAAAACCTCATGGTGCAGCTATAGCATTGTCTTGTCTTAACACATTTTAGTTCTGGGCAGCACCAGTTTCTGTTCCACCTTTCAGTGTTCTCCTGTCCCCACAATGTACAGAAATGTTATAGGGCTTGTGTGGAAACTCAGCCATTCACATAATGTATTGTCTTAGATTTTTGCTGTTTCCATTAAATAATTAATGCTCTCTAGCAACTCTTTTACCTTTTTTGTAACTGCTTCACTTATTGTAACAATTAATTTAGATACTTCATATATTGCCCAGCTGAAAAATTTTAAAAAGCATAGCTTTTGTATGTTAGAAAATAATGAGGGGGGTGGGGAGGGTCAGGGAATTCAACAAAATACTTTCTCTTGCATTTTATTGTAACTGACTTCACGTACTTCATTACATGTAAACTCTGGAGCCATTAATGCACCATCCTCCAGCAAAGTGCAATCAGGCTTGTATCTCCTTACTCAATGGAATTCATGGTCTCCAAAGGCAGGGCGGTTGGGGGAGGGTGAGAGGGACAAAGTCACATTTCGCTGTATACATGTTAGCCATCTCTGTATTTTTGTTTGTATTGTACAGAGTCACATAATAAAGCAATGTTGTGATGACAAGTGCTTTTTGCAGCAATTTTGTAGTTTGTTGGCAATGTCTGGCTGCTGCCATGTTCATCAAAGTCTAATTTGTGTTTCAAATTGAGCTGAAGATTCTATTTCTGTATACTGTAGGAATATCAGGCTAGATTTTGTGCTTGTGTCTGAAGTGGGAGTTGAAACCTCAAATCTGCCAGAGGTGCTGCTCACTAGAAAAATCCTCCTTCATATTACTTTTGATTTGTAACCTAAACCCACTGAACTATTAACCATCGACTATCTCTTCCTGGTTCCTATGGCAACCTATAATTGAAATAGTTCCCATTCCTTAGGTACTCTCCGACTCTGTTTCAAAATTGCTGCTATCAACAACTTGCTCAAGAAACCTGCCACCCACTGATCCAGTTGGATGTCTCCTTGTGTCAAGTTGTTGAGTGTCTTGTCTCCTAAATCCTTACCTGCCTTTGCATCTTTCTGTTTGAATCTGTCTGATAAGATTTCTAGCCCTGTCCCAATACTAGTGCACAGAGATAATGGGAACTGCAGATGCTGAAGAATCCAAGATAACAAAGTGTGGGACTGGATGAAGGGTCTAGGCCCGAAACGTCAGTTTTTGTGCTCCTAAGATGCTGCTTGGCCTGCTGTGTTCACCCAGCTCCACACTTTGTTATCTCCAATACTAGTGCAGCTGAGTCTGTACTGTATAATTCCTTCTCATTCTTCCTGACTGCTGCCTTTGCAGTTCATCACATCATTCCTCTCCTTAGCTGATTGCCTTTACCTAATTCCATTCTTAATGCTAACCGAGTCAAACAAACTTCAATGATGACTTCTATTCCCAGTCCTCCACCATTAGTTCTGGAATTCCTTGAGGTTCATTGCATCTTACCAGCATCATCTGAAACCAGAGGTTCAGTTCTATATACCTGATGACTTCCTTTACTAATTATCTATCTTACCCCATCTACCTCTGTAAGACTGCATTGAAGTGTAGTCACAGAGGAATTTGAAAGATATTTCACTATTTTAAATTTTATTGCATGCGTTTGTTTTATGTAAAGGGAAATTGAAGTAAGCTTCGTTAAGAGCATAATTCTTTCCTAGCTAGTGTTATGAAATCAATTATACTTCATCTTCTCCCTGTCTTCCCCACCCACCCCCTCAAAGCATCCCCTTAATTTACTTTTCCTAGGACTAACTGAAAATGTATATCTCCACTCTCTGGAGTTTACTGATTTCTCTTCAATTTTCTGGTTTTTCTGCAAGGTATAAAATGTCATGGAGGTCCTTCATTAGCTTTGGCTAAGTGACCGTCCAATTTCTTCACAGACCTTGTGACACAGATTTCACAGCTGCAGTGCAGACCGCTGTTTGAATCCTATTGAGCAACTTAAACACCAGAAATAACATGCTATTAAAGCCACTATAATGGTTTCAAACTGCAACCAAAATTAATATTTCCAGAATGTTAATGGCCTTAACTGAGAGAATTCCTGTAGTGTTCTTACTTTGGTGATATAAATGTTTATCATTGTTTTTCTTTTATCAAATTCTTTTCGTGCTGAATACCAGCTTCCAATCAGAGGCTACGTCATGGATGATAGATTTTAACCTTTATTTCATTTGTAGGCTGGGCTTTATCTCAATTTCTTCAAAGGAACTACAAGCTATACAAGATTGTAGACTGCTTGTTTCTTCCCCCCTCTTTCTCCCCCCCCCACCACCACCACCACCAACACACACATTAACAGTCTCTCCTGCTCGCTTTACACTAACGAATTTGCAAAGATAACTCAAATTAACCTCACCAAGTTCCAGCCATTTCCATGACACTGTGACGTGTACTACCTGTTTCTGCGTTGAAATGCAAAAAACAGCCTTGAATTCCAAAGGTTTCCCTGATTCTGGGAAACCACATCATGCACATCCCTCTTACTGGAATAACTGCAGATGGCATGTCTCCAGATATTTAGCCAAGTCAGATCACCCATCATTTGGTTTTTATACTTTTGACTTTTATTCAGGCAATATGTTACCTTCCGAATTGTAATTTTTGTAAACCTGTGTGCCAGCCTCCAGATGGTCAGGGCTCACCATTTGTGTACAGTTAGTTAGAAAAATCATCTTTTGGGTTCTTTAGCACCACCCCTCTTCCCCCCCCCCCCCCCCCCCCACTGAATTTGCATTTCAAGCTAAATCTCTGAAAAGGTGTATTTCTGAAACATGAACTGACGTTGAAAAATATGCAACTGTCAGTGAGAAATTTGGTTCTGTTTGTAGTCCTGTACTGCAATTTCCAAGTGTTTCCTTCCTCTTGTTAACCGGCCTGTATCAGTTGCAAGATATTTGACAGGATTCCTGATTTTTGTCACTACACCCTGTCAACGCCTGCATTGTATTGTGATAACGAAATAATGTAAAAGGCAGCAGGGAAGAGAGTTGATAAACAGTTTGTTACTGATAAAATATGTTGCATCTTTGTTTTGTACTGCTAACATTTACATGTTTGTCTCTGCAAATTGTCTTGTTTATATTCTAATTGATTTGCCAGTCCAGGTTTTCCATTGGGCTATGTTTCAGCCTGCACTGCAAGAGGAATTCATTTGTTAAATTTAAAAGCTAAATTGAGTGAGTGAGCTGCGTTTGAAAGATGAAATGGCCCAGTGAGCAACAAACCAAGATTACATGTAGTTTCTGCCTTAATTTAGCATTTCCTGTGTGTCTCTACTGATAAAACAGAACTTCCCCCATCAACACGTCAACAGGGAATAGACTCCAGACTGGAAAAACAAACCTCTTTTGTTCAAAACTAATGGTATAAAAGATATTTTAGTGTTTGAGTTTATCCAAATTGTCATTCTTTTCATTAAACCCTAAATTCTGAAGTTAGTTTAAATGTCTAAATTAGAATCAATATTATTTGTAGTGTTTAAGCGTGATGTATTTTTGTTAATAATTCTGGGGAAAATATTGATACTGTAGGGCATATCAGTGTTTAGAATTTAATTCTTGAACAATTAAATTTATAGTTTGTGGCTCAGTAATGGCATCCTGATTGAAGATATCTTGCTGCTTAATGATTCAGATATAACTCGCCCCCCTGTAGGGGGAATTCACGACTGCAATAGTGAGTGCATAGAATTATGTAGCACTTAGCCTGTGTTGAGTGTAACAGAGTAACATTTGTTCGAAGTTTATAATACTAATATCAAATTTCTAGTTTGTCTTGTTTCTCTGAATGAAGTCTGACTTTGCAGATTTGGTCATTTGTTTGAAATAGTTTTATACTGAACCTGGACCCCTCCTTCCACTGCCCTTCCCTCCTTTCTCTCATCCACGGCCTCAAAAGGGAAGCCGTTCAGTTTGGGGTGCATTTGAAAGTTTCAGAACTGAAACTTTTGACACATTCATTCAGGTCAATAATCTTTCAGCAGAATGTGGTGTTGGGTGGGGTGGGGAGATATAAAGGTGAAGCGAAGCTGGGGTCTTGAAGACATCTGACTATACCCTTTTCTGTCTTGTGGATTCCCCTTTGAGTTCATTAGTTTCACTCCATAATCTTTCTCCTCATATCTCTTCGTGTCTTTCACTTTCATATGGTAGCTGCTGTAAACATGTTTTCAAAAAAAAATTTGTCCCATTATCACTCCTCTTGGATCTTGCACCATCAACTCCCTTGTCATTTCGTCTCTCTTACCTTCCACTCCATATTACAGATTTTTTTCCACCCCCCTCCTCTTAGTTTTCCAGCAATCTACAGTATTTGGTTTTCAATGAAATATTTGTTCGGCCAGATTAAAGATTACATCACCAAGATTGGTAAATGTTGAGACTTCGACAATCCAATATCCAATGGTGAAGCTGAACAAGCTCAGAGCATTGAATGGTCCTTTGCTTCTTAGTGTTCATGTTGACAGCAGCAGAGGCTATGCAATGTCAATATTGTTAAACTGACTGCTTGTATTAATAGTTCCAAACCAACTTATCTTTCTGTAAACAGCTATGACTGTCCAATTAATTTATCCCAGACTGCGCTCTCTCAATTTTATGATACATTGTGTTGATGCAACAACTTCCAACGTTTACCAGGATGGAAACCCTTTCAGTCTGACAGCTGGTATTGGATTGTAGCTGATGGTATTTTCTACGCTGAGGTAAAAATGAGTTTGACTCCTCTGTTATGCCAGCTTTACATTTGGCTTAGGGTGGAATTGATCCTCTCTCCTTTTTTTCCTGCTGTATGAAAACCTTTTGAGAATGAAGTTGTACAGCAGGTTTTGTAGTTTGTTGATGTGCGATTTTGTTTTTGTTCCCTTAGTTTTCTTCCTGCCTCCCTTGTTTGCTGAAATTTCAACTGAGTGAGATACATCTGTCACCACATACGTTCACTACAATGTACGGTAACCATCATGCCTTCAGAGGTGCACAACTGTCCACTACCTGAAACATGGCTGTCCACTACAAAGTCACCAGTACCTGTGCATACATTATACAGATCCCATGCAGCTAAGCATGGCAATCTTTATTCATGAAGAAGACTTGTGGATCATTTTCTAACATTCATTCACGGGACATTGGCACCACTGCTATGCCAGCATTTATTGCCCATCCCTAGTTACCCAGACAGCAAATACAAGTCAGTTACATTGCTGTTCTTAGCTGGTTTGGCCTGCATCTGACACCAGACCCACAGTAGTTTCCTTCCCTAAAGGTCATGAGCGGACTTGATGAGTTTTAGAGTTTTATCCTGACAATTGATCATAGTTTCATGGTTATCATTAGATTCTTAATTCCTGACTTTTCTACCCAATATCTGTCCAGGAAGGAGGACACAGATGAAACACCTGAGCGATATAGCTTCCAGCAACTCATGATCAGTGCTGCTTTACTGTACCTAATGATCATATCTCCTTGGGTTTTAATAATTCTAAGATTTCAGGCTTTAATCATTTCTGTGTAATGCACAAACAATTCACAAATGAACTTTCCAGTGAAATGTTAATGGGAAATCAAGACACTTTCCTAAGATTGTTAAATAATGTGCAGACACCTAATGTTTTACTAAACTGCAAATCAACCCTGACAGTAAAAGCTGTTTGTGCAACAAACTGTATTTTGTATTTCAGCAGGTTTCCTACTTCCATTGACTTCTGTTTTAATAGTGAATGCCACTGGATCCCAGGAATTTATAAAATTTCCTTGTAGGCAATACCTGCATTAGAATGCTCTCCATTTTCAAATTAGTTTTCTCGACATTGAGCTCAAATGAAATTAATACCTGACAGGGCACCACAAGAAAACTCTCTGATGAAGGGTCTAGGCCCGAAACGTCAGCTTTTGTGCTCCTGAGATGCTGCTTGGCCTGCTGTGTTCATCCAGCCTCACATTTTATTAACAAGAAAACTTTCCTTTTTTACCATTCCTGTATCCATCTCTTTTTGTGTACCTTCTATGTTGGTTTAAGCTTGAGAATAAAAAGCTCATTGTTTAAACAGTGAATATCTTGATTTTTAAAATTTTATCTGAGACAGTGGGTTTGGTATTTCTATTATTTTGACTTGACTCCAGTAAAGACTTTATTTGGGCAATATGGTTGGGGGGGGAGGGGTGTGTTCGGGGGAAACATTAAAAATTACCATCAAGGCCTATCTAATTTACTAATATCCTTTTGGGGATCATCCTGAATCTGACCTAGTATGTACTACGTGATTCCAGTTGTATTTAGCACCACCCCCTCCCTGCTCTTTGTAACCCTGAATGTTCCTCAAGTATCTGTCAATTCCCTTTTAATAATTATTTATAGATTCAGAATTCACTGTCTTTTTTTGGGAGTGAATCTAAATAACCTGTGAAATTTTTATAACTACCTTATTGACTTGCCCTGCTATCCATGAATATAGATACCAAGGTCTCAGCAATCTCAGTTTTAAAAACAGCCATTTATTGTACGTTTATTTTATGGGAGACACTTTAGTGAAAGAAAAATTGGCTAATTTAAGTGTGACTGATATTTTATTGAAATGTGAAAACGTGACACTGGAGTCTGTGCTGATGCATAGAATATAAAGCCAAGTACTAATGTTCTGTCCTAATCTCTTTCACTAAATGCTCCCTTCCTTTCAAAGCCAAGACTAACTGCAATAATGTCAGATGAAAAAGGAAGTGGCCAGGGCGCACAAACCTGTTGAACATCCTGTGTATGTGGTATTTTCTGCACACATGCATGCAGACTTTTATCTGTTTCATTATGATTTCTGACAACAATGTGATAACTGCAGATCTATTCTTCAGTGAGCCCAGGCTGTACACCCTTTTCATGAAGTTTGAATCTGATTTGAGTACTAGTAGATTGTCAATTGTTGGCAAAAAAATGACACACACAATTTGTTCCTATGTTTGATGAAAACAGACTGCCTTTATCTGTTGCATGTTGGTGACTGGCAACAGGCTGTTGCTACATATCTTGCTGTTCTACTTTTTAACTGGTGACGTAGCTGCCTGCACACCACATTTGGTTTAACGTCTGACAAGATTTGCACCCGCTGCAGGTGCCAAAAATTTCTGCTTTACTAAATTTATCTACTTTCTGACCTGTCAATTCAGTTTGTAAGCTAGATTTTTATGAAGTCAAAGAAAGTCGATAACTAAAGTTAGACAATTAACATTTAACAGCTTATGAGTGAAGTGTGAGATGCTCAAGTTGCCTGGTATCAGACTTTTAAAGAATGGAAACTTCAGTGGTGAGTGCTGTCTGCTGAAACCTTTGTGGTTCCCTTCTATTTGTGTTGTCTGGTGCTGGCTTTTGAACCTTTTGTAGGACAAATAGCACACAAGCTCATTTGCCTTCATTTACCATATTTTCTTCATTCTCACTTGGAATGTAAGGCCAGCATTTGCCCATTCCTACTGCCCTTAAACTGAGTGAATTGTGTGGCTCTGAGGGCAATTAAGAGTCAATTGTGGGTCTCAAATTACATGGAGGAATGAAAACATGCAAGGATGGTAGATTTCTCTCCTCTGAAGGTAGTAAACCAGATGTGTTTTTACAAGTAATAAGTTGTCATGGTCACCAGTACTGAGATCAGCTTTTCATTCCAGATGTATTAATTAAATTTAAATGTCACTAGATGCCATGAGGAGATTTGAACACATGCCCCAGGGTTAGAGATAAAAGGTGTACAGCTGGATGAACACAGTGGGCCAAGCAGCATCAGGAGCAGGCAAGCTGACGTTTCAGGTCAGGACCCTTCAGAAATATTTTTCTGAAGAAGGGTCCAGACTGGAAATATCAGCTTACCTGCTCCTCTGATGCTGCTTGGCCTGCTGCGTTCATCCGGCTGTGCACCTTTTATCTCTAACCCTGGGGCATGTGTTCAAATCTCCTCATGGCATCTACACCTTGCTATCCCAGATTCTCCAGCATCAGCAGTTCCCACTATCACTGTCCCAGAGCTAGCCCAGTTATCAGGATTACTAGTCTGTAACAGTGACTTTATCATAATGCTGTGGTTTCCCCTAGTTCTAATGGTAAAAAGATGAGCATATCCGGTGCACCAACCTTCATCTACTGGCAGATTTGAGGGTGGAGTAAGGAGTTTATTAAAACTTTGATCACAAATGATTCTGCAGCCTATGAGACTTTATTTAAAGGCAGCTCTGAATATACAAGTAAGCAGAAACTCAGATTATTTGTGATTTGAATATGCAATTGATTAAGAACTCTTGTAAAACAGATTTCAGTCTCATGTTGTGTACTGAAGCAAATCACTTTTTTTAGTTGAACACAGCCATTCACTGTCATTGTAAACCAAACATCAAATACTAGCAAAGATGTAAATCAAATCAGAATCACTGCCATTGACTTTAATTGTCTATGCACCCTACACATGCTGCTGCGAAGTAATATACTTTGTAAGGATGAACTGTTAATTATTGAGGATTGTCTCTGGACTGATGCTCTTTGTTGTGTAGCTGTTGGTAGATTAAGGCAAAGAGGCCAACAAAATATTTGAGATTGTGACGAGGAAAACTCGAATTACAACAGTAATGTATTGGATATAGTTTTGGGTACTTGGGGAGATAAACAAAGACCATCCAATATGTAAGCTAGGTGAAAACTGGGGAATCCAAATATAATCAATTGTATTTTTGAATAGTTTTAAAAAAAAACTAGACACTATCATTAGTGTTATGTCATAACTCACATTGATCTCAGTTACGTGGTATATAACTTCTTTCATGTTGATTGGTGAATGAAAAGCAGATGTGAGCTTATTGAGGCAGATGTTTACTGGATGATGAGAACTGACTTCAAATGATAACAACATGTAAAGGTTATGTACTGTGTTGTATTGTATACCTGTATTGTGCTTGGCATTTTTCTATAAAATTAGAACATCCATCTAAAAACATCTCTTCTCCCACTCTCACTGCCCCACCCCCCCACCAACCCTCAACAGCTGGTACATAATTTCAAGTAGAAGGCTGGATTGAAAACATTTCAAGAAAATTTGCAGGAATATGACTGAAACTCCTTGGATATTATAAAGATATACTTGACAAAGATTAGTTTCATTGGATGAAGAATTAGAAGGTTAACCTAATGGAAATCTCACTATTGTGTTGGATTATAATCAGCTTGTCCTAAAAATAAAAGATTGTTGGATTTCATTTGTTGCTTCAACTTCATTCAATCCTGGTTACGTTCATCTGTAAAACAATTGAACAGATTCAATTCAGATTATTCAATATACTGTTTAAAGTTATATCTAAAATATTGAAACTCAGCCTTTGTTGCCAATAGAAAGATACTGATTTTCAGGTTTATGTGAGGGACTGTTTATGTCGCTCTGTCAACTCTGCCCAAATTTCAAGGTTTCCTCATAAAGAGTCATGCTCTTAGCATCTACCATCAAGCCCCAATAGAATTTGTGATGCTTCGTTATGACCACCACCTCTCAGGCCCAACTTGAAACATTCCTCAAGAAAACCTCTTCCATTCTTCTTGGAATCAGGACAGTGAATTGTCCATGAACTGCCTCTCCTTAAGAATCCAACTCCTCGAGACCAAAGTCTTCCAGGTGACTGCCAGTGCACCAGGGAGATTGGGGTAAGTGGGGAAGATTGCTGTGATAAAGAGGGCAACACTGCAGCTAGGACCCTTTTTAATGACCCAGAGAATCAATTTCTGCTGAAGCTGGAGTGAAATAATGTTTAAAACATTTAACTTGAATGTTGGGTGGCTAAAATAGGATTCAGTTGTGAAGTGCTAACACAACTGTCTGTATTCTTTAACTGCACCTAGTGTAACAGAGGTCTTTTACCATTTCTCAAGCTTTATGCTGGTCAGTTTTGCACTCGACAGAGGCTCTTGTCCAGTTTACAACCAGTGACTGTGTCAACTTGTTTCTTGTCTTGTGCATCAGGTCTGGTAGACACCTGAATCTTCTTGTTACCTGCTGTAAATAAATAGTACGGTAGTATGGAAATGCCAAGTCATGAGCTGGACAATGAACCTTCACTGACAATCTCTGGAGCCTTAACTGAAGTCACTTTATCCCAATGCACTTGTGCCAGAGCAACTTTGTAAGTAACCATTGAGGGGATGAATTATTAACGAGGAGCTATCCATGCACTATGGATCAATACTGTGTGAAATTTATTCACTCATTGCAGATGTTCATCAATGTCCCTTGCGACACATACTAAAATGAACCCCCTTTTTCAAATGCGCCTCCTGCCTCTACACCCTCCAGCACCAATACCCAGTGGCAGCAGTGCATACCATAATGGTTCACTGTAGCAACTTGCCCAACCTCCTTTGCTAGCATCTCCCAAACTTTTATTGTCTAACACACAACGGCAGCATATGCATTGAAACACTGTCACCTGCAAGATCCTTTTCAAGCTGACTTGAAACTTCGTTCATTGTTGTGGCATCAAAATCATGTAACTCCCTACCTAACACCATGGCCGGTGTCCCTACACTAGGCCCATAATGGTTCAAGAAGGCAGCTCATCACTGCCACCTTGGGGCAATTAGGAATTAACAGTAAATGCACTGAAGCCCATATCCTGTGAAAGAATGAATAAAAACAGATCACTGTTCTGCCCTAAAAATATATATCATATGAATGACAAATATCTGCTGTTAACTGATTAAATATAAAGGAATGAGAAAGTATTTCAACAATGACAGCTAATTCCTGTGCTCACCTATTAATTTCCAGGTTATGCCAGCAACAAGGAGGATGAACACAATGCTTCCCACCACAGAGCCACTAATGATCCCTTCTGTATTACCGAAGACTGAGGCTGGGCTGGCGCCTGAGGGTTTCCCAGGGCTGTCATTTATTTGTTTCACAGAGAAGATGCCAGAATGAGTTTTAATAGACTTAAGTTTGAACAATAGTTTATAGCTGGTACCTGTGATGCAATAATAGAAAAAAAACTTTTATCATTTATTTAACATTTTACAGCACAGAAACAAACTATTTTCTTGTCTATGGGATAATGCTATTGATATACTCCACCCATTAGGAAAAGTGAGTGTTGTGTTAGACAACTGAAATTGTGCCGTTTGAGCTCCTGATTTGGTGCCCTGAATGGATGCCTGAAAACCTGGTTACAGCAAGGAAGCTAATCCAAATTCCTATCATCAAACTCTTCCACACTCCTCCCCCCTCCCCACCCCGCCTCACCCATTCTTATTTTGTCTGTAGCTCCCCCCCCCCCCCCACTGTCTGTTCCAACAGGGTCCTCACAATCCTCTGTTTGAACATGGATTATGACCCTCTTCATTCATCCCTCACCAGGACTACTCCAAATACCTCTCTTTGAAATCAGTAGTGGGGGGAATGGGATGGTCAAGTCACTAATACAAGCTTCATAACATGCAGTTCCTCATGCCCTCCCCACTTCCAGCCCCCAGTCACTATTGTTATGGGAGCATGTTATTCCCTGTTTCTTTCGTACTTTCAGTGTCTTTGTTTCTCTGCATTTGTAACATTTGCAGCAATGTCAATGGTAACAGAAAGAGGCTGTGTGAAATCTATCAGTTCCAGACATGATGGTTTAAGCTAGAAACTCAGTATATAATGATGGTGTCAGGACCCAAACTGCAGGCTTCTCTTACCATTTGTGTTGATGGACAGGTCAGTGTAATTTGCCCAACAGCCCTCGAACAAGATACTTGTTGTCCCATTAAGTCCAGAAACAGTCATGTTCTGAGAATTCAGTAGGACAGCAACCAGTTCCCACGTGGTAACACCCACTGACACACAGTTACCCTGGAACACGGAACAGGGTCATCACATTCTATATAGCGACACTGTGCAGCAGAAAATGCCAGGTGCACTGATATTCTCAAAAACCATGTTAGAACATGTGGAGACAGCGATTGGATTTAAGTGGCTCACCAACTTTCAGGAACAATTCTCTTTTAGAAAAAGAATTGGTAATCAGCCAATGCAAGTTACACTTCTCAAATGAAACCGAACTTACAGCATCATCCACTGCCTTCACGCAGGGCTGTTGGCTCAGTGTTTGTCCAGTTTGCCCAGCAGCTGGCTCCCTGACTACAATGAGACCTGTCATCGTGGCCATGTGGTTGGTTCTCACTTCTCTGCTCAGCACTGGTTTTGAAGTCATCTACAACAATAGAAACATTAACAACCTGCATTTATATCATATTTCTAACATAGTAAAGCCTCCCAAGGCATTTCATAAGAATGTTAAATAAAGTTTGACACTGAGTAACATAAGCAGATATTGGAACGTGTCACCAACAGCATTGTCAATTTAGGTAGGTTTTTAAAGAGCACCCTATAAAAGTCAGAATCTTCACAGTTGGATTCCAGATCCTGGGGTCTACCTGTTGAAGACAATAATTAAAACTCTGGATTGTTTCAGAGGGCATGATTAGAAAGTGCAGCTATCTTGAAAAGTCATGAGACTGGAGGACATTAAAAGAGTGATGGGGATTTGAAAACAGATGTGAGAATTTTAAAATTGAAATGTCGCTGAACAACTGTAGTTCGGGAAGCAGAGTAGGGGCAGGGAGTTGGACGAGTGGAATTTATTTTGTGTCAGGACACAGACAGCAGAGTTTCGTCTGACTTCAAGTTTACAAATGGCATGATGTGGGAGGTGAGCCAGGAGCATGTTAGACTAGTCAAGTCTAGAGTTAACAAGGGGAAGAATGAGGTTTTCAGATGGTGAAATGAGACAGGGACGTGTTAGGAGTTTTGCCAAGAAAATTAATTGGTTAATCACACTGGATTTATTGCAACAAAGTCAGTGTTGGAACTTATCCATCACTGCTGACGTGTGTGAATCAATGTTATAATCAGACACATCTCTCTCTATTGGAATTCACAGCCAGTGGTCTTTCGGTGCAGTGTGGTTGTAATACAAGACAGGAGGTTATCTCCTGTTCAAGAACACTGATCGTTGGAAAGCATTAAGTATGTTCATTCATTGCTGAAAAAAGGCACCATTTTGCAACTTCCACTACAGGTGTGAAGGGTGACGTTCGGAGGCATGGACAACTTGCCATTGTGATTCCAACCCCAGAATTTGATCATCATTTGTGTATAAAGTAGAGGAGAGAATGTCAGCCCTTTTCAGTATATGTTCGAGTGGGGACATGAGGGGATCAGGTGGAAGTGGGCAGCTTCTGACAACTGTTAATGTAGACTGAGACAGACCTCCAGGGGTGCTGAGCTACTGCACTAATGATGCTGCTTTTGAAAAATCCTAAAACTGTGGAAATCAGAGCAATTAGGACGAAGTTAAAAGAGAATACTCATCAGATAAAATGTGACAGTAACAATGTCAGAACAAGTGTGTGCTTTCCTTTCTTACTGTCAGATTCAAGGCTTCTTTTTGTGAATAATCCTTTTGCATGTGTCTTCTATTATGCAAATTTTCTAAAGTTTTGAACTCAGCATTTGTGCTATAAAAAGTCTGATTTTTTAAAATCTATCATTCCCAAGTATCATCAGAAGTTTTTCAAGTATGTGATCCATTACAGCACAGTATACTCATTATGGACTATGGAATCTAGGTTATATGTGCCTTTTCCTCAACATGCATGAAGCAATTATGTGGAAACAAAGCATTTGGCCAAACCAATCTATACTGGTCCATTTTTTCACATGAGCAATACCTAA